>NW_026510965.1:0-286038 GCF_027579735.1 Bombina bombina
GTTTAAATTACAGTTGATAGATTAAAGAAATCGGTCTGTATTTTAGTTTATATCCATAGTCTGTGTATTGTTAAACATCTATCCTTAATGCTAAGTTTGTTTTAACTGTGCAAATATAGAGTTATAACTCAGAGTTTGATTGTTAGCACAAATAATATAAATAACTTCTAGTGTTTCAATTAGAGTATATATACTGTCCTATTGTTTAACTAAGCATTGTTAAAATTGTATTGCTTGGATGTTAGCAGTTAAAGATCTTTAATCACATTGTGTTAACTGAATGAAAAGCTATTGTGAGTAAGGCTAATTTTAAGGGTAGACTTTTATGAATTTTGCATAGCATATTTGAATAGATTTAAAACGCGTATAATATTGATTCATATTTTAATTCTTACAAATATATATATTTCAATGTGTTCATAGATATTTACTAATAATACAAAAATGCAGGTATTTATATAAATTTTATTGTCTTAGTATATGCATATTTGATTGTGGGTTTATTTTAAAGAAAGATTGTTAAATATTTTCAGTTATAACCCTACCATATACTCACATATTATTTGGAGAGTACTGCTAAGATTCTTATAAATATACTGACATATTATATGGAGTCATTGCGTGAGATATTAAAAATATTTATCATATTGATATAATATATTTGTGGTAAATAGAAATTATTATAGAAAAGAAAAAATTTCATATTTTGAAATTAATATTTTGAAAATATAATTTTTTTTTTAAAATTGAAATATTGATTTTCATGTTCAAGATTGATATTAATATCTTGAAATATTTCAAAATTCATAAAAATATACATTTTTCATATTTCAAAATTAATCAAAAATATAAATTTTTCATATTTCAAAATTTATAAAAATATAAATTTTTCATATTTCAAAATTAATAAAAATATTAATTTTTCATATTTCAAAATTAATATTGATATTTTTGAAAATATAATTTGTTTCCTCTCTCTTATTGTTAAAAATTGTATTAGCGTTTTTATCTTATTAAGTACAAGATAAGTACGATGTCTTCAGCAAAAAGTAATGCTAGCGTTTCTGTACATGATGAAATTGTGCCCTCCCCAAGATCCTCTATCCATGAAGTGGTTCAGGAAAAAACTCTCAAATTAGAAGCCATGAACCCCATCATGACTAGACTTGATATTGGGGACGATGTCTCCATGTATATTAGGGGTGTAAAGCTAAGGCCAAAGATTTAGTTAGAGATATGTGGTTTGAAGATGGGGAATTATACAAAATGTTACTGCAACTTAATGAATGTACGGAATTTAGCGGGCATGATGAGTTAATTTTCAAAACTTGGCCGATACTAATGTATTTGAGCTGTGAAATGTCTAACCAAATGGCAGGACAAGACAGACAATTAGGCCGGCTAAGGGATGAAAATGATTAATTACGAGAATTTGAAGAAGCCTTTATTCATGGAAAGGTAGAGGTTCTAGAAGCTAACAAAAAGGTTTCTGACTTGAATAAATATAATGAGAAATTAGTGGCTGAATTTAAAGCTCTCAAAGAAGAATATGAAAAATGCCAAGATGAAAATAAAACTTTAAAAGCTAGATATCGTGAGTCTGAAAAAGGATATAAACAGGCAATAAATAAATTAAAGAGACAAATCAGCAGTAATAAGGAACCTTTAAGTAATAACACTAATGCTGAAATGTTGAACTCAATTAGGGACTGGGGTAGAAATGAGTTTCAAGATACCAGGCGGGAGGATAGACAAAAATACCCAAATTATAGCCCTAATTCAGGCCCAGAGGTAACTTTTTCCCCTAGGCAATTACCTAACTCTGGGGGACCATAAGATTATTACGCCTCAGATGAAGAGGGCAGTTACTATAACGGGTCAGAAAGGGGGGCTAGATTCTCAGACAGCCCAGATAAAAATACACGGGTAAGATTTCAGCAAAATAAAGATAGGGTAGATGAAAGGCACCCTAACTCAAACAATATGTTCCCAGCAAGATCCAGTAATATACCAAATATAGTGTATGACACCCTCACAATAATTAAATTCCTAAAGAATGCAGTACGCCCATTTTCCAAAGGGGGGGCCACTTCCATAATTGACCACTTAGAGGCCTTTGAAAATGCTTTATCTATAATGAGTGTTACAAGTGAGCAGTTAAAAATTGAATTTCTACCCTGGGTATTTTGAAGGTAAACATAACAAATTCTTTGCTTCACTAAAGGATATGAATATTCATTCCTGGAGTGAAACAAAACAACAGTGCAGAAAGGAATTCGGGCAACATCGCGCTAAAACTGCAGGGAGAATAGCTGTATATGGTTTAAAATGTAGTGCAACTCAAAGCCCCATCGAGTTCCTTTCTATACTGAAAAGTGCATACAGTATGGCTGAAGATAATCCCATATTTGAATGCTCAGAGTTTGTGAATCTATTTTTTTGAAGCACTGCCCGCACCCATCAAAATTAACTTAGCTAGAAATTTTGATGAGAACTGCTCATTGGAATGGCTGATCAAAGAGAGCTAAGGGGCAGAGAGACTATAGCCAAAGTGGGGGACATACTCAGGCGAATAATTACTCCAAAAGAGAATACCCACAGAATAATTGGTACCCACGCAAAGGTAGATACAATAGATGGCGAAGATATTCTCAGGATAACCAGACACCCCAAGTAAATAATGTTCCCCAAAATACTAATGCTGAACAAATTGAACCCCAGGGGCAACCACGCCAGGATAGAAATAGCGGCTCTGATTCTGAGGGGAACAAATGGTCCAGGAATCATTATTATGGGGCATCAAGAGATAGGCCCAGGAGTAGAGGTAATTTGCAGGATCAAATAGGTCAGCTTAGTACCCAGCTAATTCGGTTGAGCGAACAAGTCGCTAATATGAGTCAAAAACTTACGGCTCAGCAACCAAACAATACTTTTTTAGGGGTACAGCCAGTGGCCAGCAGTGGGCCACAGGCACAGTCATAGACACTGCAGTATCATCTGAAAGGGAGGGGAGAGATATACGAAATAAAATGATAAATGTCAAAAATGGTACTAATCATGTTCTCTCCCCACAGACCGGAAACGGACGATTTAGCTGTGATGACGAGCAACCTCGGCCTGAAAGCATTAGCAAAATGTTTCCTTTGCAGTGTTCTCTTAACCTTATTTCCACAGATGCAGTACACAAGAATCCAGCCGACCCTGTCATAGAGGGGACCGGTAGGTATGAAGTTTCTTCTGCATCGGAAAACATGGCGGATTCAGGTAACACGTGCAAAGCCCACAGATGTATGATAATGCCAATTTTATGTGTGAAATGGTAGAAACTGCAGGGAGGTATTATGTATTAGCTGAGCTACAAGATTCAGTCTCCAACCTTATCATGGGATTAATTGATACTGGATCTCAGGCAACTATCTTATCCCACAAGTACTACACACAGCTAAACAAGCTAACACCCCACAAACCTAAAATAAAATAATTTGATGGTTCTCTAATAGGTGTTGGGGGTGACTCTATAAAAGTCTATGGTACGGTCTGGTTAAAATTTAAACTAGGGAATAGGGTCATAAAAAACCCTGTCATTATAGTAGATCTGCCAACTGATTGTTTAATAATTGGTAGTGATCTCCTGAAGTGACTAAGCACCATAATTGATTGCATAAATAATGTAATTTGGTCACAAGTTAAAAGGCCTATTAATTATGAGAAATCTGGTATATCTCGCACCCGACACAGCTGTCACGTGGTGGAAGAGAAACCAGATGCTGTGGAGATTCATTTCAGGAATAACTCTATACCTGAAATCACTATCCTACAGATAGATGATCATACTCCTTTAAGTGGCTCTGATGGTAATACTTTTAAAATTTCGCCTGGGAAGATAGCAAATATTTCCTTAGATGGCGATGTATTAACCAAATCTCTCCACAAGGGGGATCATAGAATCCCTAAGGGCGGGGCACGCTCAATACCTCGCAGGGATTGAGAAAGTTAAAGAGGATCTATTTATCCCTATACAAGTGCATAACCTTGGTACAACCAAATATGCCAAATTGAGCTTGAAACAAGAAGCTAGCTATATAAGCGAAGGCTTATTAGCACAGATAGCTGAACCTAAAGTGATTAAATATCTTTCTCCCCAAGACCACTGTATACACGACACGACCTGGATAACAAGTTTGAAAACTATAACATCACAGCTAAGTGCTTATTATCTATCTCTATAGGTAAAAGTCAGTGAAGCACCTGTTTTTAGTTTTAAATACTCCCCATAGTCAAATATACATTGGCAAAGATATCTTCATAGATATGCCATACAAATAGATTTGATTAACTTTTGACTCTGGAGCAGGTTAAAGGGGGACCCTGAAGTATTTCAGGATGAAAGTGCAGCCCTGAAATCAAACCAGCAATTACCATATGCTGTAAATATGCAGGTGTCTATCAATGTTATAATTCCTGCTGGGGCTGATAAATTTCTTTTACCCTTACAGATAAAAAGAGGTCAGAAATTAAGAACTTCTGAAACACTTATTTGCCTATCCCATAGAATACAAAATCTGGGTATAACAATGGCCTATTGTCCTATGGTAAATATTGGACTATTCCAATACATGTTATTGTACATAACATGACCCCACAGGATATAGCCTTATCTAAGGGAACTACTATAGGATATGCACTGGAATCAAGTTATTACACTTTTGGATTCCAGAAAAATGCAATTGGGCTAATACCTGAAGGATACTTAACTGAAGAACAATTAATAGAAGAGTCTGTTGCCTCTATGCCAGAGGGTCTATTTACTACTCAGTCTATTTATCCCTTCAGCTCAGAGGAAGGCATCTGTAAAGTTGAAGAAGCCTCTCTAGTATTTGATCAGCTGATCAAACAGCAAGATTACCCCAATACCCAGAGTCATGGAAGCAATGTAAACTATAATCAAGGGGATCTCACCTCTTGATTGGAAGAAGCATATGAAATTGGACAGCCTGAAATCTTTCCAGGATTTCAGCAAATAGTCGAAGAGCAAATATCCTTAGCTAATGGCTGTTCCAGCGATGATGAAGGCCAACTGCTGCGAGAACTCCTGTTGCAGTACAAGGATATTTTTGCTAGGGATTCTTACGACTGTGGTACTGCAGACTTGCACATTGCAAGAATACAAACAGATCCCAATGCAACACCTGTCTTTGTTAAACAATACAGACTCCCTTTAGCCTCATATGATTCTCTTGCAGAAAGTATAAGGAACCTGGAAGAAAGAGGTATTATACGACAGGTGCATAGTTCTTATAACAATCCTATTCTAGGTGTTCTTAAGCCCAATGGACAATGGCGTTTGTGTGCTGACTTAACTAAGCTAACTGAGCTAAACAAACAAGTGTACATGTCTGGCTGGCCTGTACCATACATTGACCAATGCCTAGCACAGATGCATGGATCCAAAATATTCACTGCCATTGATTGTGCACAGGGATATTGGACCATAAAAGTACACGAGGAGGACCAGTATAAGCTGGCATTCTCATTCCAAAAGGTCCAATATGCATTTCAGAGACTCCCTTTTTGGATACATAAATTCTGGACATGAATTTGCGGTATTCATGCATAAGGCTATGCCTGATGCACTGGAAAGTGGGACCTTATCTTATGTTGATGATGTTCTAATCAAAAGCACAGACTTTGAAAAACACATCGCAGAGCTTAAACACATCCTCAGCCAACTTAAAAGGGCAGGTGTCAAATTATCCCTACAAAAAGCTCAACGGTGCCGTACTCGTGTAAACTTCTTGGGACATGAAGTTACTTCTGAAGGGCTAAATCCTCAAAAGAAAAAGGTGGAAGCTATAGTAAATTCTAAAAACTCAACTAACTTAAAGGAATTGAGATCATTCCTGGGTATGACAAATTATTCTCGCAAATTCATTGATAATTATGCAGAATTAGCTAAACCATTACTACTTCTTCTAAAGAAGGATGTGAAATGGCACTGGAGTGAAGAGACAGCCATCAAAGAGCTGAAGAGAAAACTCACACAAGCACCTTGCTTAGCATATCCTGAAGGTGGTAAACCTTTCTTCTTAGAGACATGTTACACAGATGTAAGCATGAGTGCTGTTTTATACCAAAAGCATGATAATTTAAGCAAAGCCATTGCTTATGCGAGCAAAAATCTATCCCCAGTAGAAATAAAATTTAGCGATTGCGAAAAAGCCCTCTTATCTACTGTATGGGCTCAACAAAATTTCCACAGCTATATAGAGGGCGAGAAAATTATTGTAGAAACGGCCCACCAGCCTTTGCTATATTTGCAAAGTGAGAGAATAAGAGATGGGAATTTGTCAAATAGCCGCATAACAGTGTGGACTCTTTCCTTACAAGGCTGGCCTTTAGAAATTCACTACAAGCAGAATAAAAAGAATCCAGTCGCACAGGGGCTTACTGAGCTCCACGACTGTACTGCTAAGGATCCTGGGGAAGAATTATCAGAAGATGATTTTCTGGAGGAACAATTGTTTTCCCCATATAAAATGTACAATGAGGAAAATTGTCAAACATTACATTGGGTGTATGTTGATGGTTGTTCTTACCATGCCACTATTGATAATGAGTGCAGATTAGTCGCTGGCATTGGTATAACTTGGGCAAATGGATTCTCAAATATATCTATAGGTTTCAACATTGGACCAAGATCCAGTCAAGTTGCAGAACTAACTGCTGTTCTAAAAACCATTGAAATGGCTATTGAACATGGTATTCATGAATTTGTGATCATAACTGACTCAAATTATGTGCATGACAGTTTTGTTGAATACCTGCCAACTTGGAAAATAAATGGCATGCAGAAAAGCAATAACAAACCAGTCAAGCATGGCAAGTTGTTCTGCGAGATTGATAATCTGGTGGTAACCAATGATTTAACCATACACTGGAAAAAGACCAAGGGTCATTGCAGGGTTCTAGGCCCAGATAAGGAAGGCAATGATCTTGCGGATTCATTAGCCGAACAAGGAGCCATGACTGGAGAACTCCTTAATATTGACCACTTAATGGGTGCAATTCAGGTAGAAGCCATTACCAGAAACCAGGCAAAACAACAGAGTGAGCCTAACTTGGTACAATGGAGTCAGGATTCTCCTAGTGAGGACCTGATCACTAGTCAAAAAGAAGACCCCATTGTAGGCACCTTCTATAAACACATAGAAGATCCTGAAAATAACCCCATATCAAAAGATGATTGTATTGGCAAAGAAGATCTTAGAATCTTAATGGAATCCAGAACACAATTCAAGTTACAGGATGGTTTGTTAATTAGAACCTCCAAAACTGGCATCCAGCAATGGGTAGTACCCAACAAGTTCAGAGGTCTAATGCTTCAACATGCCCATGATGCTCCCACATCTGGTCATCGTGGTGCCAAACTCACATATGAAATATTGCATGACTACGCTTTTTGGCCACACATATTGAAAGACGTTCAAACCTACTGTCAAGGGTGTTTAATCTGTCCACAGTTCCAACCCACTGCGCCAACGCATAGAGCGCCATTGCAGAAAAGGGGGATGGTAATGCCATGGTCAGATATACAAATTGATTTTATTGGTCCAGTAACAAGGTCATCAAGAGGTAACAAATACATGTTAACTGTGACATGCTTGTTTACTAAATGGGTAGAGTGCATCAGTGCACCTAACAATAGTGTTGAAACATGCGCAGCATTGCTCATCAACCACGTGTTTTCCAGATTTGTTTTGCCACAAAGAATCGAATCAGATCGGGGAACCCACTTCACTAGCAAAGTGATGACCAAAATGTGGAAAATACTAGGGGTTAAAAGAAAGCTCCATATTGCATATAGAGCTGCCTCAAGTGGTGGTGTAGAGCATTACAACCAGTCCATTGTTAAAATCCTCAAAAAGTTTGTGAGTGAAACGGGTAAAGACTGGGATGTAAAACTACCTCTTGTCTTAATGGCATTAAAAGCAACTCCAAGTAGTGCTACCAAGATGTCACCTTTTGAACTGATGACTGGTAGGAGAAGGGTTCTACCTCAGCATCTGCTGTACCGTACATCAGACCAAAACTTGATAAACGCTGCCAATACACATCAATATGTGGAGAACCTAAGGAAGCACCTGCAATATGCCTTTGCATTTGCTCAAAGGAATTTAGAGAAACCCGAAACTGCCACTAAAACCTATTATGATCTCAAAATGTCCAAAAAGGAATATGAAATAAATGATAAAGTTTATCTTTATAACTTTGGAAGATATCAGGTTAGGGAGAAAAAAATGTCTTCCCTCATTGACAAAATATCTCCAGTGGCCTATAAAATACGGATCCCAAAAATGAAAGTTTCATAGATAAATGGGTCCATATCAATCAGCTGCGAGCGTGTCATCCTAGATCCCAACTACAAGTCATAGAGGGAGAATGAAGTCACATCTCCAAAAGCACTAAAGACATACTGTAGTTTAAAGATGCCTAGCTGATGAGCATGAAGGCTTAAGAATGAAGGACTCGCTCCATAGAAGACTGTCTATGAGGCATACTGTTGACGCTCACAGAGTACCACTGACTTTGATCCAATTCAAATACATGTGTCCTACATATATTTGAATTTGAAAGGGGGAATTATGTCAGGGTACAGGTCAATGACATATATGTATATATACTAATATATATATATATATATGTAAATAATATAAAAAGGATGTGTGTATATATGAGGCCTTATATTTTATCAGATGTGCTGTAGAATTGCAATTCTGATGTAAAGGATTGATTTAAAACCCATAGTCAGTTCTCCCCCACCTTTTTTTTTTCAATTACACAGGACACTCATAGAAATAATTTCAAAAGAGACATTTCTAGCTAGGGTGTGAAAATTAAGTCCATATCAGATTGTAATTGAAATTTTCTTCTGACACTAAGACATTTGGCCATCAACCCCTTTAAAAATTCAAAAGACATCATTTGCTCCTTAATTGGAAGTGCAAGCTTCAGAGCATCCTTTACCCCCATACAGTGAATAGAGACATGAATTAAATGTCTAAAACTGTTGATTTAAGGCCTAATGAGATGTTTACAATTTCAAAGAAGTGGAAATTAGCATGCTGGAAGTCTCAAAAGTACATGCCCATATATGGATTTCCTGCCCAAGATGTAGCCGATCCGTCTGTGAGTATGTTTGATACTACAAACAGGTTCAAGAAATTATGACTTTTTACAACTATGATCCCGGCTGTTTATGGAGATGTACTGCAGACATACGGCTGGGAGGAAGGTAACACACACTGTGGAAGCACATGGCTTGCATTATAATTTCAAAATTCATTGTTTAAAACAACTGTAGTTAGATTTCAAGTAAAATATACTTCAGCATTGTAGGAAAATATATATTTTAATGGATATGAGACTGTCTATTTATGTGATATTAAATATAAACACATGAATAGGGGAAATTGTGAACCTAAGAATCCGTGACAGATGGCATTCATTTTAGATAAACATTTGCTGAGATTGATAAACATTGCATGTAGATATATGAATGTTAAATCTTTTCTAACAATTATTTCTATTTCTGTTGCAGGCAACAATTGGTCATGGGCATCAATTTATATATTCAGAATTTGTTAGAAATGTGAAACATGCTTTATTTGCATGAATGCAATGTCAGGATTTTAAATGTTACCAATTTGGGATAATTAACAGTGTAATTATTTTGATATAACATAACGTATTTGGTATCAGAATAATCAAGAAAAGTTATATGATACTGTCCCATCGATAATTAATATTGTAATTGATTAATGCAATGTTATAGTATTGTTTAATATAATCATTATATGGGAAATATTGTAAAATGTTTAGAAATGATGAAATGTATTGCTGTGTTGTTCGTCCGCTGCCCCCCGATGGCCAGAATCCAGTATGACAGTCAAGGGACTTAAAGGTTAAATGATGCGTTTCCATGGTGACCATGCCAAGCCGAGTGCCAATCCGAATAGACTTCCCAAGTAACCAATGGGATGTTCAGCTTCCTTAGAGCCACCCACATGGTTTCATAAATGATCGAAAACATATATAAGTAAGGCAAGAGAGGGAAAAACACAGGCTGCTAACTTTGAGTGATAACTGCTGCTGGGCGTTGGAAATACAATCATTCTGAGCAAGCTGACTGCCTTTTCTCATTGATTGCAAAATTTACTTATCTGTCTTCTGAGATGAAACAAGGAGTTTTTGGTAACTGAACTATCAATTTTCGTAATTTTGGTAACGTATATATATAAAAAGAAAGAGGGTTGCAATTAATATTTTAACACAAATATATGCATAGTCACTGCAGTTTAAATTACAGTTGATAGATTAAAGAAAGCGGTCTGTATTTTAGTTTATATCCATAGTCTGTGTATTGTTAAACCTCTATCCTTAATGCTAAGATTGTTTTAACTTTGCAAATATAGAGTTATAACTCAGAGTTTGATTGTTGGCACAAATAATATATATAACTTCTAGTGTTTAAATTAGAGTATATATACTGTCCTATTGTTTAACTAAGCATTGTTAAAATTGTATTGCTTGGATGTTAGCAGTTAAAGATCTTTAATCTCATTGGGTTAACTGAATGAAAGGCTATTGTGATTAAGGCTAATTTTAAGGGTAGACTTTTATGAATTTCGCATAGCATATTTGAATAGTTTTTAAACGCGTATAATATTGATTCATATTCTGATTCTTACAATTATATATATTTCAATGTGTTCATATATATTTAATAATCATAAAAAAACAGGTATTTATATTAATTTTATTGTCTTAGTATATGCATATTTGATTGTGGGTTTCGTTTAAAGAAAGTGTACTGTCCTCATTAACTGATAACTAGACAGCTAGTTAACAAACCAGACAGAAATAGCTTTGTGTTTATTCCAAACTGATTTTACTTCTGAATAGTTATTTTTTGTAAAACTGCAATACAATAAGAAAGGTTGAAATTACAATATGTAGTTACACGTGGTGCTTGCAATACATACAATAATACATGTTTCTAACACAGAGAGCTTACATTTAATCCTTACAGCAAATAGCAATGCAATTCAAATGTACAATGAACTCTTAGCAAACAATAACTTACAGGCATATGTATGTTTAGAGGCAAATGTTTAAGAGCTGATTTCCATGATTCTTGAAGCTAAGATGGCTGCTGAGAAACTGAAAGTAACTTTTTATTAACAAACTTTATTAACACTTCCTGTTTTATTCTTGAGAGGAACCAAGCTGTAATTGCAACATGAAACCACCAGATGTCATCAACATGAACATAATAAGCATATAATAGACAGAACACTCCCCGTCTGGTATAAAAATTTACCACTATTACATGATCTATAAATTATTATTAAATTCAACCAGATAACTTTTTACTTTGAAAAAGAACAATTAAATCTGACACAGGTCTAAGGTATACTTTAGCAGTCTCTTGTTTAATGATTTTGACCATCACCACTAGGAATGGTTTTTACAATAAGACTCATTGGCCATTCATTGCGCTTTATTTGAGACTCTTTCAACAATACAAGATCTCCTTCTTGAACGTTTTGTTTCTCTTTCCATTTTCTATATTTCCATGTTTGGATACATTTGATAATCACTGTTTCAGCTTGCAAGAAATCTAAGGAATGACATAACCCTTTGCTGCAATGCCAGCCTGTACACGACTCCTTTTGAGTGCTGCTGGAAAATGACTTAGCAATGTGAATAAGTGTTGCTATACCTCTCACAAGGGACTTCCACTTTGAGAATCTGAGAAATCTATGTGAGTCTAACTGGCATTCATACACTTCAGTTATTAAAGCTGTCACTTCAGGTCTGATCTCACTGTCAGAATCTGGTTCAATGAGGTCAAATACTTCAGCTTCAGATTGATCACCTAAATCTGCCTGATGTAAGAAATTTGGGCCTGAGAACCAGTTGGTATGTTTTAGGTGAGCTGCCTGAATTGGTCTAGTACCATGATCTGCTGGATTCTGACTGGTGTTAATATAATGCCACTGATCTGGATTAGTAGATTTTCTAATACAAATTATTCTGTTTGAGACATATACATGAAATCTCCTACAAGTATTGTGAATATAACCTAACACAATTTTGCTATCAGTGTAATATTTAACTGCATAAAGTTCAATGTCCATTTCTTCAGTAATAAGTTCAGCTAGCTCAACTGACAAAACAGCTGCACATAATTCTAGACGTGGCACTGTATGGGCTGATCTTGGAGCTAGTTTAGATTTGCCCATAATAAAGCCTACATGACATTGACCGCTACTGTCTATGACTCTGAGATATGCCACAGCTGCTATCGCTACAGTAGAAGCATCAGAAAAAACACATACCTCCTTTCTTACTTTGGTTAATAGTGACACTGGCACATAGGGTCTGGGAATACTGAGATCTTCAAGATGGATCAGGTCTTCTTACCATGCTCTCCATTGAGCTTCTCTGTCTGGTAAGAGTGGGGAATCCCAGTCACATTTGTCTGTTGAGAGTTCTCTGACTAACGATTTACCTTGCATAGTGATTGGAGATGCAAACCCAAGTGGGTCATAAAGACTGTTTACTGTAGCTAGTGATGTCGCGAACCTAATTCAATAGGCAGGCGAACTTTAAAACCTACAAGGACTCTTTCTGGCCACAATAGTGATGGAAAAGTTGTTTCAAGGGTACTAACACCTGGACTGTCGCATGCTGGAGGGGGATCCCTGGCAAAACTCCCATGGAAAATTACATAGTTTATGCAGAGTCTGCTTTTAAGCCATAATGGACCTAAATCAACTAACATTCCCAAAGTGTCTGTCTCAAAACATCCCGGACAGAAGATAGATTGATAGATAGGATAGATAGATTTGTTAGATATATAATTACCCTAATAAAGTCTAATAATTAAACATGCGTTCTTGGACCCAACTAGGTTGTGTTAAGTAGTACTGTTCTTCGCACTTTCAGCCCTGTAACTCCCCCTATTGGTGGAGGTTTATATGGCAGTTATGATTACCCTGACAAAGTATAACAACAAGACACGTAGTCTGGGACCCATGGTAATTTTGTTGTGTTAAGTAAAACTTTTCTTATCACTTGAATCCCTCTTACCCCCCTTTTGATGGAGCTCTATATAGCCTGCATGATTAGCCTGACAAAGTATAATAATAAAACATCTGGTCTTGGACCCATGGTAATTAGGTTGTGTTTAAATAGTACTATTCTTATAACTGTAATCCCTGTTACTCCCCCTATCAAGGGAGGTCTATATGGCCTGCATGATTACCCTGACAAAGTATAACATCAAGATACACGGTGTTGGACCCATGATAACTAGCTTGTGTTAATTAGTACTTTTCTTAGCACTTTAATCCCTGCCCCCCCCCCCCTATCAGGGGTGTTCTATATGGCCTACCTGATTACCCTGAAAAAATATAATAATAAGACATGTGGTCTGGTACCCATTTTAACTAGGTTGTGTTTTAAGTACTACCATTCTTAGCACTTTAATCTCTGTAACTCCCCCTATTTGGTGAGGTCTATACGGCCTGGATGATTACCCATACAAAATATAATAATAAGACATCTGCTCTTGGTCTGCGACCCATGGTAACTATGTTGTGTTAATTAGTAATGTCCTTCGCATTTTAATAGCTGTTACTCATACTCACCCTATCAGTGGAGGTCTATATGGCCTGCATGATTACCTTTACAAAATATAATAACCAAACATATGCTCTGGGACCCATGGCAAGTAGGTTGTGTTAAGTAGTACTGTTCTTTGCAGTTTAATACCTGTTACAACACCCAATGGTGGCAGGTCTATCTGGCCTTCATGATTAGCTGCACCCAAACCACAAAAAAAGCTGAGTGGTCTTAGACTAACACCCATGGCTAACTCGGTTGTTTCAATTAGTACTATTCTTAGCACTTTCATCCCTGTTACGGGTGGTCTACATGGTCATCATGATTAGCCGAACAAAATGCTACAATCCAACCTTTGCTCGATCTTCATAGGCCCTTCATTGTCTGTATTTTGATAGTACAGTTCTTATTATTTTTATAGCTGATACAACACCGAATGGTGGCAGCTCTATATGGCCTGCATGATTAGCCGCACCCAATACAAAAATAAATCCAAGCGGTCTTGGATTAACACCCATGGCTAACTCTGTTGTTTCAAGTAATACTATTCTTAGCACTTTCATCTCATCATCCCTGTTACTTCCAGGACTCTCGGTGATGGTCTACATGGCCATCATGATTAGCCTAACCAAATACTACAATCCAACCTTGGCTCAGTCTTCATAAGGCCCTTCATTGGCTGTATTTTGGTAGTACTGTTCTTATTAGTTTAATACCTGATACAACACCGAATGGTGGCAGCTCTATATGGCCTGCATGAATAGCCGCACCCAAAGCCAAAATTAAGCCAAGCGGTCTTGCACTAACACCCATGGCTAACTCTGTTGTTTCAGGTTCTACTATTCTTAGCTCTTTCATCTCATCCCTGTTACTTCCAGGACTCTCAGTGGTGGTGGTCTACATGGCCATCATGATTACCCTCACCAAAATATAACAACAATACGTGCGTTCAGGGAACCATGGTAAGCTTACTTCCTTTCGCAAAATCGAGTATAACAGTTGCAGGCAGAGGTTCTGACCTTGCATTATGGCTGCACCTCTCCCTAAAAGAGGCATGCGTTACAGAGTCTGTGGGCATGTATGCAAAGAGCTGGCCTGCCTAAAAAGAGGAGCAAGGCTGTACAGGTTGTTCTCCTTCAGCCGTTTTATACGCTGTCCCACGGCCACGACCCTCAACAACCACAACAGATTGAAACACCACATATGCCATCCTTTTGAACAACAGAGTACAGGCATGGCATTGATTTTAGTTACACAGCGATATTTATTATGAACCGTGAAATTGAAAACAAAAACATGATTGGACACCAAGTACAGTACAGGTTGTTCTCCTTCGACCTTTTTAGAATAGTGTTCCGGACCCCCAACAAAAACAACAGCAGGAAAGAGGACATATGGCATCCTTTTGAACAATAGATGACAGGTAAGGCATAGATTTTACAAAGCCATAGATAATTTTTTTGCAACTGTGAAATAAAAAAAAACATTGATTGGACACCCAGCACACTTCTTTATCCTTAGGCCTTTTTATAAGAGGCTCCTGGAGCCTCAACAGAAAAAACATTATGAAAGAGGACATATGTCATCCTTTTGAATAATAGATTACAGGAAAGGCATTGATTTTAGAATCCCAGAGATCATTTATATGACCCGGGAAATAGAAAAAAAACATTGATTAGACACCCAGTATACTTATTTATTCTTAGGCCTTTTTAATAAGAGGGTCCAGGAGCCTCAACCGAAACAACAGCATGAAAAAGGACATATGTCATCCTTTTGAATAATAGATTACAGGAAAGGCATTGATTTTAGAATCCCAGAGATCATTTATATGACCCGGGAAATAGAAAAAAAACATTGATTAGACACCCAGTACACTTATTTATCCTCAGGCCTTTTTAATAAGAGGGTCCTGGAGCCTCAACCGAAACAACAGCATGAAAGAGGACATATGTCATCCTTCTGAATAATAGATTACAGGAAAGGCATTGATTTTAGAAACCCAGAGATCATTAGTTTCAACCGGGAAATAGAACAAAACATTGATTAGACACCCAGAACACTTATTTATCCTCAGGCCTTTTTAATAAGAGGGTCCCTGAGCCTCAACCGAAACAACAGCATGAAAGAGGACATAGTCATCCTTTTGAATAATAGATTACAGGAAAGGCATTGATTTTAGAAACCCACAGATCATTATTTCCAACCGGGAAATAGAAAAAAAACATTGATTAGTCACCCAGTACACTTATTTATTCTTAGGCCTTTTTAATAAGAGGGTCCCGGAGCCTCAACAGAAACAACAGCATGAAAGAGGACATATGCCATCCTTTTGAATAATAGATTACAGGAAAGGCATTGAATTTAGAATCCCAGAGATCATTTATATGACCCGGGAAATAGAAAAAAACATTGATTAGACACCCAGTACACGTATTTATACTCAGGCCTTTTTAATAAGACGGTCCCGGAGCCTCAACCGAAACAACAGCATGAAAGAGGACATATGTCATCCTTTTGAATAATAGATTACAGGAAAGGCATTGATTTTAGAATCCCAGAGACCATTTATATGACCCGGGAAATAGAAAAAAACATTGATTAGAAACCCAGTACACTTATTTATCCTCAGGCCTTTTTAATAAGAGGGTCCCGGAGCCTCAACCGAAACAACAGCATGAAAGAGGACATATGTCATCCTTTTGAATAAATAGATTACAGGAAAGGCATTGATTTTATAAACCCAGAGATCATTTATATGACCCGTGAAATAGAAAAAAACATTGATTAGACACCCAGTACACTTATTTATCCTCAGGCCTTTTTAATAAGAGGGTCCCGGAGCCTCAACCGAAACAACAGCATGAAAGAGGACATATGTCATCCTTTTGAATAATAGATTACAGGAAAGGCATTGATTTTAGAAACCCACAGATCATTATTTGCAACCGGGAAATAGAAAAAAACATTGTTTAGACACCCAGTACACTTATTTATCCTTAGGCCTTTTTAATAAGAGGGTCCCGGAGCCTCAACCGAAACAACAGCATGAAAGAGGACATATGTCATCCTTTTGAATAATAGATTACAGGAAAGGCATTGATTTTAGAAACCCACAGATCATTATTTGCAACCGGGAAATAGAAAAAAACATTGATTAGACACCCAGTACACTTATTTATTCTTAGGCCTTTTTAATAAGAGGGTCCCGGAGCCTCAACCAAAACAACAGCATGAAAGAGGACATATGTCATCCTTTTGAATAATAGATTACAGGAAAGGCATTGAATTTAGAATCCCAGAGATCATTTATATGACCCGGGAAATAGAAAAAAACATTGATTAGACACCCAGTACACTTATTTATCCTCAGGCCTTTTTAATAAGAGGGTCCCGGAGCCTCAACAGAAACAACAGCATGAACGAGGACATATGTCATCCTTTTGAATAATAGATTACAAGAAAGGCATTGATTTTAGAAACACAGAGATAATTAGTTGCAACCGGGAAATCTAAAAAAACATTGAATAGACACCCAGTACACTTCTTTATCCATAGGCCTTTTTAGCAGAGGCTCCAGGACCCTCAACAAAAACAAGAGCAGGGAGGTGGGCATAGGAGTACAATGGAGTGTGACAATAATAATGTGAAGGGGAAGATTGCGGAGTTGTGGCATTTTAATTTTATCGTGGGAAGTACTTGCAATGACCTTGCTCTGGTGAATCCATATCGCAAATGTCTTTTTTAAGGCACTGTTTGTCTATTTTTTGAATATCAGCATTTGGTAATTGAAGCTCAACTTAAGGCTGGTGAAACCAACCTTTCTTCTGGCTGTTTGCAAATGTTGTGGCTCTTTTGATGATTGACGATAAACATGTGTCACCTGCAATCAGAGCCCGTTACTTCTGTCTAAATCATCTTCCTGGTATGGACAGGCCACTGTTTCCCACAGCAAGTCCGAAGCTTGAACTACAAGATTGTCTTGAGTATGGTAGGAAACTAAAGTTTATTTAATTCTGTACTATCACCACAAAAGCTGAACTTCTTGAACCAAGGAAAATGCAAGCAATTTCCTGTGCTTATGGATGACAAGGATGTCCTGTCCTGTGGTGCACAGAGATGGAGTGGATTTTGGGCCTCCCTGTACACTACCCAGATGTCTCCAACATCACCAGAAACACAAGACAGTGACTCTTGGGAAGTTCCTGGAGTGTTCCAGTAGTCATCTCTTTGCGCCCCGAAAGGAATACTTTATCAGTGTTTTTGTATACATCCGACAACAGCTTCGGAGACTGTGGTGACGCACATGTTATTTACTGTTGTTCCAGCTGTGGCAATATCAATTGGCATTAAAAAGGTAAGATTTGGGGGGGAGGAGCCTATAGCTGTTGCGGTAGGACGTGTGTTTGAGGAGCTCCAGGTCTTACAATTTACTTTGGAGTTAGTTTTCAACCTTAATTTAATTTTCTTTTTGGGATTCATAGTCACACTTTCTGGGGCTATCCAAGAGGAGCATGGAGATACCTTACTCATATCGGCTTACCTATGTTCCTCAGCTGACTGCGTTACAGCTAGCCGCGACACTGAGAGGCCTCTCTAGCCTGATAGTGCTGTAAAAGCTGCCGCCAATATACCCCCCCAGGACCCTGGGTTATCAAACCAGTTGTATATTAACTGGACAACTCGTTAATCACAACTATTGACAAAGAGAAGGAAAAGCACAAGTCATCCCTTATATCAACGGGTACGGAGACCACTGTTCCCTCTAAGGTGCGCGGCAGCGCGGCCGCGCACCTTCCCTCTCTGTGTAGCGCAGGCAGTACATCAGGCCGCGCAAAACACAGAAGGAATGTAGAAAGTTTTTATTTTTTTTAATTCATCACTGCAGTAGCCTTCAGGAAAACACAGCTGCAAGACGTTTGACAGAAGCACTATTAAAAGGTCCCTCCGGTGTAGAACAGCTTAATCTGTTTCCTGTGCTACACTGAGGGGGAGGACCTAAGCTGACTGACAGCTGTGTGTATAAATCACACAGTGCTGTCAGAGACCAGAGAGATCAAACACAGATCAAAACGGAGGGCAGCAGGAAATAAGCATTTTTAGCTCACTGTGCACTGCTGGAAGCCGGTCACTGACATCTTACCGTTACCGGTAAGCCTTACTTGTTCCCCAGTAATATAGTACATGTGAGGGTCTGGGCAGGGTTTAACTGAGGATTTACTTAGGATTTATTTGTATAATGGAGGTCTGAGTGATAGTATATATTGTAAATAGAGTGGTGGCAGTAGGGGGTTAATTACAATATACCAGCAAAAAAGTTTGCTTGCCCTTTAAGATTTTGCAGAGAGTCGCTGGAGCTGACAGGGCACATTTGAGGAATCCGATGTCGG
The DNA here is from genome assembly GCF_027579735.1 of Bombina bombina. NCBI lineage: Eukaryota > Metazoa > Chordata > Amphibia > Anura > Bombinatoridae > Bombina > Bombina bombina. The sequence continues at coordinate 19,080 of NW_026510965.1, forward strand.
TCCTCTACACGCTGTAGTCAAGAGCTCCCTAATCTAAATGAAAAGAAAACAACATGTCCCGAGTCAATGCACATAATAAATTTAAAGCTGCTCTTAGTGGTTAAACTTTGATCACTGAAGCAGGTCAGGCACAATTCTCCAGTCAACATCTGTCAGGGGTCAAATTATTTACACTGGCATCCAGCTCACAGAAATGACTGCTTCTGGAAAGTGAGTTGTGGCTACTATAATACCATGGTCCTAGTGCCCTTTCCTGATGTATTTCTGTAAATATGTGTATGAGAGTGTAAATGTGTGTGTATGTAAATGCTTGTGTGTGTAAATGTGTAAATGTGTATGTAAATGCTTGTGTGTAAATGTGTATGTAAATGTGTATGTATGTAAATGCTTGTGTGTGTAAATGTGTATGTGTATGTAAATGCTTGTGTGTAAATGTGTGTGTATGTGTGTGTAAATGTGTGTATGTAAATGTGTATGTATGTAAATGCTTGTGTGTGTAAATGTGTGTATGTAAATGTGTATGTGTGTGTATGCAAATGCTTGTGTGTGTAAATGTGTATGTAAATGCTTGTGTGTAAATGTGTGTGTATGTGTGTGTAAATGTGTATGTAAATAAATGTGTGTATGTGTGTGTAAATGTGTATGTAAATGCATGTGTGTGTTTGTGTGTAAATGTGTGTGTGTGTAAATGTGTGTATGTAAATGTGTGTAAATGTGTGTATGTAAATGTGTATGTGTGTGTGAATGAATGAGTATGTGTATATGTATGTTCTGTGTGTAAATGTATGTGTGTGTGTGTCCTCTAATAGGATATATAATATAGTACCCATGGCGGGGGGGAGGGATTGTCCCTCTTTGAACATTTCAAATGTTGGGAGGTATTAGCCAGATTCCCAGAGACAGATATGAGATGACGACAGAGAAGTTTGTAAGTGCGAGGGTGAGTGGGTAACGATGTCTGTCATGCATTCTTGCAGGGAAACAGTTAACTGTATGTCATTTATATCTGTAGCTATCAGGTATTGGTCATCACCCAGCAAGTGAGGTTGCATTTTGTTTAAAAATGTATTGCCTGAGCCAGTATGTAATAATCTCTTATTATGGGCCTAATCTGATTATCACTGATTCGAATAATGATACCTATTACCTTTCTATTTCTGAAATATTTATCATGAATCGCTGTCACATACTGATATTCTGATAATTTATCAGAATATCAGTATGTGACAGTGACTCATAATAAATAATTCAGAGATATATAGGTAATTGTTATCATTATCATTTGTTTCTATAGATGGAAATACAAGGTACACTGTGTATGTGTGTGACTTTATACCTTTGATACATTGCTCAGTAAATTGGTAAAAAAACAAGCTGATGCCTACTACTAATACAATGGACATTAGCTGGTTTTATCTTACTTTGATAAATACCCCTCTTAAATATCATAGCAATTATGGAAAAGGCAATTCTGCATAGAACCAATTAAATAATAACATGTATTGATTCCAAAATTTCAGGCAAATTACTATTTCTTTAAACTGCTGCTTTTTTTCATATAAAGACCCATTACATTACATAATGATTGGAGTAATTATACTGTGTGTGTATATTTACATACAATGTCATATATATGTTTGGTATGCGGTTAAAGGGTTAGTGGAGGGGGTGGGCCTCTTTGTCCTAAAATGCCCGGGCCTCCTTTTGGTCCCAGTCCGGCCCTGGATAGAAAGAATGTCAGTGGAAGAAGTGCAGCCCTCCCTCCTCCGTACAGCAGAGCAGACACTGAAGGCAGCCGAGTAGGTGAGGTTGGAGATTTTCCTCACATGCCTTAAGTTACCAAGTTGGCATGATGGTAGCTTTTGCTGCAGGTTATCACAGTTTTAGAGGCAAATATTACTTCTTCTTCTGTGTTAACATGTTAGCCTTTATCAGCATTTGTTTTAAAATGTTTTACTGTTAACACATTAGCATTCATCTGAGATTTCTATAGGATCTCCCTGTTGTGTCATACAGCACTGTAAAATAGTTTTTTTCATTCTTCATCAATATTTCAGTGCAACATTTCAGTCAAACTTATAACATAGGACTCTAGTAAAGTTAAAAATAAATGCTTTTGCATGTACATACATAGACAGGCTGCTGGTGACATTCCTTTCATTTACTGAACAGAAATAATGCATATGCATAGGAATACATCTGAGTACACAGTCAAACCTTGCTATATGTGATACTATACTAGGGCATAATACCATAAATATATAATTTCTACTGGCAAGTGTATGAAAAAAAGGGGAAATAATTATTTTAAAAGGGACATTACAGTCAAAATTAAAATGTGCATTAGTTTATTTTACTTTTGAATAGAAGCATTTTTCATGTTCACCTGCCAGTGAAAGTTTGTGATAGTTAGAGGTTAATCAAAAACACACACAGGGTCATGAAATAGTGCACAATGCTCACACAACTTAGTCTAGCAATAGAAGAAGCTTTTTTGTCTTTTTTCCAATCCAGGATTCTTTTAACAAAAACAAACAAACATGCTAATCATTATTTAACCCCCTGGCTACCAGAGAGGATTGCAGCGTATTCATATACAATGCACTGTAGCCCTTTTTGGCAGATGTGGGGTTAAATTATGCTCACAAGGTGGTCTAGGCATCTGAGGAGGTTATGCAGGAGACTGACGCTTGTCTGTGTCACAAGCTGACAGTTTTGATATACAGTTTGAGCAATATCTGTAGTATTGTGTATTGCTATTGCTGCTTTTACATGAGGGTCTATTTAATCAGTATTGCTTCGGTGTGTGTGTGTGTATATATATATATATATATATATATATATATATATATATACTCAATGCCGCACACAAGCTGTATCAAGCCCGCACACAGAAAAAAATAATTGCGCACACAAAAATTTTTTTAGAGGGAACATTGACGGAGACCTGTTTTTTGCGTTTCCAATATGGCGCCGGACACCAAACTAATCCTGAATGAAAAAAAAAGGTAAGATTTGGACTAGTGACGCACATTTTATGCCATCTGTGGCAATTGCAATTTGCATTAAAAAGAATCTGCTAACAACCACTACCTACGACCACACCTGACTCCTGAAGTCATGCTTCAGTTATTAACTCAAGTTAAATTAATTTTTTTTTTTTTTTATTATGCTCAGCAGATTAAAAAAATACCATTCTTCTAGTCATATCACACGACATGTCAAAATGCTGCATGGAAAATGGCAGTGTGCAAAGTCATAATCTTAGTGAACCTATAAGTGCATTACATTTTCTAAAATAAACAAAAATACCGAGAAAAAAAAAAAAAAAAGGAAAGAGGACATATGGCATCCTTTTGAACAATAGATTACATTTAAGGCATTGATTTGAGAAACCCAGAGATAATTTGTTGCAACCGGGAAATCTAAAAAATTGTGATTAGACACCCAGTACACTTATTTATCCTTAATCCTTATTAGCAGAGGCTCCAGGACCCTCAACAAAACCAGCAGCAGGAAAGAGGACATATGGCATCATTTTGAAAAATAGATTTCTGGAAAGGCATTGATTTTAGAAACCCGGGAATAATTTGTTTCAACCGGGAAATCTAAAAAAACATTGATTAGACACCCAGTACACATATTTATCCTTAGGCCTTTTTAGCAGAGGCTCCAGGACCCTCCACAAAACCAGCAGCATGAAAGAGGACATATGGCATCCTTTTGAAAATTAGATTACTGGAAAGGCATTGATTTTAGAAACACAGAGATCATTAGTTGCAACCGTGAAATCTAAAAAAACATAGATTATACACCCAGTACACTTCTTTATCCTTAGGCCTTTTTATAAGAGGCTCCCGGAGCCTCAACAGAAACAACAGCATGAAAGAGGACATATGGAATCCTTGTGACTAATAGATTACAGGAAAGGCATTGATTTTAGAAACCCTGGGATAATTTGTTGCAACCGTAAAATCTAAAAAAAGATTGATTAGACACCCAGTACACATGTTACGGTTGCCTCCAGGCTGGCTGGAAGTTGGACCGTAGAAAAGGATGCTCCTAGCGCTCACCAAAGAATCATCAGCACCATAGTCAGCAATCCCTGTAGTGATATTAGCTGAAGCTGTCCCCTACAAACATGAGTCAAAGCTTCAAGTTAGAGGGTCAACATAGGTCTGATGTGCTGGAGCACACAGCCTCCTTTTTATTGAGGTTACATGCAAACAGGACACTCTCAGGGGGAGGCATAAAATCCCCCATCACACATTTGATATTAGATAGAGAGACACTCCCTTTGACAGGCCACAACATTTACTTCAGCAGATAACATTACACACAATAAAACAATGCAGTCCACCTTATCAATACTAGTCTGATTAGACAATGGGAAAGTTGATCACTAAACCTAATTAGAGCTAATCCCAGCAGACTTGTATTTAGAATAGGTTTCTTGAAGCTGAACAAAATTTAACTCTTAATGGCACACAATGAAACTGAACCAAGTGGGAGAAAGCCAGGGACAAGTCATTTCACAGGTCTGGGGACATAGTCTTAAAGGGGGCATTGTTCACCAGAGTCACAATATGTCCCCAGACGGTTCTTAAAGGGCCACACACACACCCAACAAAAGTCAATATGTCCTCAGGGGCACAATCTTCCAGGGGCCATAGTCATGTGGAAGGAGGCTGGCAAATAGGCTTCTCCAAAATCCAGGGAAGCAGGGCAATTTTCCATTTAAAGGGCCAGTTACAAACAGCAGTTTGTAACATATCTCCCCTTTTGGAGGGAGACTAACCAGGCACCTGACCTTCTGTCGGTCAGTGCCTAAGTTAGTCTCGCAACCCACCCACAAATAAACACTAGCAGCAAAGCAGCCCCCCCACAACAAGTAGCACTGGCCTGTAAGTTCCAGGTTATAGGATGACAGTGTAGCATCCTCTGCCTTCCTGGCGCAGCTGGGCAAATAGCTGATGGTACTTGGGGGGCAGAGGCCAGCGGCACTCTGCCCTGGTGCCAGCGCTTCTGCTGGGGTGAGGGGTTTGCAGGCCAGTCCTGTAACAAGGACAAGGTCTGTAGGGCAGAGGCCAGCAGTGCTCTGTCCTGATGCCAGCTCTTCTGCTGGGGGAATTGGGGCATAGTCCTGCCCGGTGGCAAAGGGAACGTGGGGGTCAGTGGGGGTTAACATCTCCACTGTTAACCCTGGGCCCAAGTTAGGAGTTAGCTGGGGAGGGGGAGATTGGCTTACCTCCTCCTCCTGATACTCCGGCGGCCGTTGGGAAGGGAGGTCGATGCTCTCCGCTTCCTGTGGAACATGCTGCGGTTGGGGAGAGAGACCGGTTGTCTCCTCTCCCTGGAAGGCACACTCCGACTGGGGAGGGAGGTCGATGCTCTCCCCTCCCTGTAGCTGGGTCTGTCGCTGGGGATCTGGGCCGCCTGCCCAGCGTCCCTGTAGGGCCGGTAGAGAGACTGCGGTCCCATCTCCACCTGCCTGCTGGGGGTCCTCCCAGGACCAGTCTATGAGGCCTGCTGCCTCTGGTATCTCTGGTTGGGGAAGGAGACCGGTTGTCTCTTCCCTCTGCACAGTATACTGCCGCTGGGGAGGGAGGTCGCTGCTCCCTTCTCCCTGTGGAACATGCTGCGGCTGGGGAGAGAGACCAGGTGTCCATACCCTCAAACTCCACAGTTGGCGCTCAAAGGCTCGTGCCGCTTTGTTCTCCGTAGCCAATTCCTGGATGAGGCGACTGACTACCTCCTGTGCAGGGTCTGGACCATATCGGACTAGCCGCCTCTTTACTTCTGGAACGAAATCCGCGCCCTCATAGCGACGGATCCGGTTGAGATGCTCTTCACATGGTTCTGACCAGTATCTTGTCAGCTCCATGCTGCTGTAGGTAGGGACGCTGCGCAGTGGCTAGCGTTGCCCTCAATTACTCTCCTACGATACCAGTGCTGCTCCTTGCGCTAGGACGCCAATCCCACCGCTGCCGCCAAATGTTACGGTTGCCTCCAGGCTGGCTGGAAGTTGGACCGTAGAAAAGGATGCTCCTAGCGCTCACCAAAGAATCATCAGCACCATAGTCAGCAATCCCTGTAGTGATATTAGCTGAAGCTGTCCCCTACAAACATGAGTCAAAGCTTCAAGTTAGAGGGTCAACATAGGTCTGATGTGCTGGAGCACACAGCCTCCTTTTTATTGAGGTTACATGCAAACAGGACACTCTCAGGGGGAGGCATAAAATCCCCCATCACACATTTGATATTAGATAGAGAGACACTCCCTTTGACAGGCCACAACATTTACTTCAGCAGATAACATTACACACAATAAAACAATGCAGTCCACCTTATCAATACTAGTCTGATTAGACAATGGGAAAGTTGATCACTAAACCTAATTAGAGCTAATCCCAGCAGACTTGTATTTAGAATAGGTTTCTTGAAGCTGAACAAAATTTAACTCTTAATGGCACACAATGAAACTGAACCAAGTGGGAGAAAGCCAGGGACAAGTCATTTCACAGGTCTGGGGACATAGTCTTAAAGGGGGCATTGTTCACCAGAGTCACAATATGTCCCCAGACGGTTCTTAAAGGGCCACACACACACCCAACAAAAGTCAATATGTCCTCAGGGGCACAATCTTCCAGGGGCCATAGTCATGTGGAAGGAGGCTGGCAAATAGGCTTCTCCAAAATCCAGGGAAGCAGGGCAATTTTCCATTTAAAGGGCCAGTTACAAACAGCAGTTTGTAACAACACATATTTATCCTTAGGCCTTTTTAGCAGAGGCTCCAGGACCCTCCACAAAACCAGCAGCATGAAAGAGGACATATGGCATCCTTTTGAAAATTAGAATACAGGAAAGGCATTGATTTTAGAAACACAGAGATCATTAGTTGCAACCGTGAAATCTAAAAAAACATAGATTATACACCCAGTACACTTCTTTATCCTTAGGCCTTTTTATAAGAGGCTCCCGGAGCCTCAACAGAAACAACAGCATGAAAGAGGACATATGGCATCCTTGTGACTAATAGATTACAGGAAAGGCATTGATTTTAGAAACCCTGGGATAATTTTTTGCGACCGTGAAATCTAAAAAAAGATTGATTAGACACCCAGTACACTTATTTATCCTTAGGCCTTTTTAGCAGAGGCTCCAGGACCCTCCACAAAACCAGCAGCATGAAAGAGGACATATGGCATCCTTTTGAAAATTAGATTACAGGAAAGGCATTGATTTTAGAAACACAGAGATCATTAGTTGCAACCGGGAAATCTAAAAAAAACGTAATTAGACACCCAGTACACTTATTTATCCTTAGGCCTTATTAGCAGAGGCTCCAGGACCCTCAACAAAACCAGCAGCAGGAAAGAGGACATATGGCATCCTTTTGAAAAATAGATTTCTGGAAAGGCATTGATTTTAGAAACCCGGGAATAATTTGTTTCAACCGGGAAATCTAAAAAAACATTGATTAGACACCCAGTACACATATTTATCCTTAGACCTTTTTAGAAGAGGCTCCAGGACCCTCCACAAAACCAGCAGCATGAAAGAGGACATATGGCATCCTTTTGAAAATTAGATTACAGGAAAGGCATTGATTTTAGAAACACAGAGATCATTAGTTGCAACCGTGAAATCTAAAAAAACATAGATTATACACCCAGTACACTTCTTTATCCTTAGGCCTTTTTATAAGAGGCTCCCGGAGCCTCAACAGAAACAACAGCATGAAAGAGGACATATGGCATCCTTGTGACTAATAGATTACAGGAAAGGCATTGATTTTAGAAACCCTGGGATAATTTGTTGCAACCGTGAAATCTAAAAAAAGATTGATTAGACACCCAGTACACTTATTTATCCTTAGGCCTTTTTAGCAGAGGCTCCAGGACCCTCCACAAAACCAGCAGCATGAAAGAGGACATATGGCATCCTTTTGAAAATTAGATTACAGGAAAGGCATTGATTTTAGAAACACAGAGATCATTAGTTGCAACCGTGAAATCTAAAAAAACATAGATTATACACCCAGTACACTTCTTTATCCTTAGGCCTTTTTATAAGAGGCTCCCGGAGCCTCAACAGAAACAACATCATGAAAGAGGACATATGGCATCCTTGTGACTAATAGATTACAGGAAAGGCATTGATTTTAGAAACACAGAGATCATTAGTTGCAACCATGAAATCTAAAAAAACATAGATTATACACCCAGTACACTTCTTTATCCTTAGGCCTTTTTATAAGAGGCTCCCGGAGCCTCAACAGAAACAACAGCATGAAAGAGGACATATGGCATCCTTGTGAATAATCGATTACAGGAAAGGCATTGATTTTAGAAACCCGGGGATAATTTGTTTCAACCGTGAAATCTAAAAAAACATTGATTAGACACCCAGTACACTTATTTATCCTTAGGCCTTTTTTTAGCAGAGGCTCCAGGACCCTCAACAAAACCAGCAGCAGGAAAGAGGACATATGGCATCCTTTTGAAAATTAGATTACAGGAAAGGCATTGATTTTAGAAACCTGGAGATAATTTGTTGCAACCGGGAATTTGAATCAAACAAATGATTCGATGGACACCTAGTACACTTCTTTCTCCTTCAGCCTTTTTATATGAGGGTCCAGGACCCTCAAAAAAAAAACACCAGCAGGAAAGAGGATGTATGGCATCCTTTTGAACAATAGAGTACAGGTACAGCATTGATTTTACAAACCCAGAGATAATTTTGGTCAAATGTGAAATAGAAAAAAAAATTGAGTGGACACCCAGTACACCTCTATCTCCTTAGGCCTTTTTATAAGAGGGTCCAGGACCCTCAAACAAAATACCAGCAGGAAAGAGAACATATGGCATCCTTTTGAACAATAAAGTACTGGTACGGCATTGATTTTAGAAACCCACAGATAATTGTTTGGAAAAGTGAAATAGCCCCAAACACCATGCTTGGACTCCCACTCCAGGTCGTTCTCCTTCAGCTTTTTTATAAGAGGGTCCAGCACCCTCAACAGAAACTACTGCAGGAAACACCACCACATATGCCATCCTTTTGCACAAGCGAGTACAGGTATGGCATCCATTTCAGAAACCCAGAGATAATTGAGAGGAACCAGGAACATTTTTCTAAAAATTTGATGGGGCACCCATTACAGGTCGTTCTCCTTCAGCCTTTTTATACCATGGGCCATGACCCGCAACAGGCACAACAGCATGAAACACCACATATGCCACCCTTTTGCACAATAGAGTACATGTATGGCATAGATGGAACACAGAGATAATTTAGAGCAACCAAGAGATGGATAAAGATGCTTGGTCGGTCCTCCTCCTTCAAATTTGTGACATTTTGCGTTCAATTTAATGGTCCACCAGATATGAGTGGTTTGCTAAGTTGTGCAATTCGTAACAGTTTAATCACTAGTGTTATGTGCCTTATTTTTTTTATTTGAGTTTTGTACCCACAGAGCTGCAGCAGCGGCCAGAAAAAATAGGAATGTACAAATTACTGAAAAAATTGGGTATTGTTGTAGCAACTGCTGTAGCAGCAGCCAAAAAAATTGATGTTTGTAAAACATTTATAAAGTGCCCTAAAAGCTTGTGGCTTGAACACTAGTTGTTGGCGGATAAGTCAAGCAAGTCCTCTGGCTTTATAACAAAAAAAAAAGGCCAGCCTTTGTACCAGTTGTAGCCCAAGCCAGCTCATCTCATCATCAGGCCTTTTTTTATTCAAATGTATCGCCCAATGTCAGTCCCTTCAGGATCCAGCCCTCATTCATTTTTATAAAAGTGAGATAGTCAAGGCTTTTTTGACCTAGCCGACTTCTCTTCTCAGTGACAAAACCTCCTGCTGCACTGAAAGTCCTTTCGGGCAGGACACTTGAAGCGGGGCAGGCCAGAAGTTCCATTGCAAATTGGGATAGCTCAGGCCACAAGTCCAGCCTGCACACCCAGTAGTCAAGGGGTCCATCACTCCTGAGAGTGTCGAGATCCGCAGTTAAAGCTAAGTAGTCTGCTACCTGTCAGTTGAGTCTTTCTCTAAGGCTGGATCCCGAAAAGCTCTGATGGTGCATGGGAGTTAAAAAGGTACGCATGTCCTCCATCAACAAGACGTCAGGAAAGCGTCCGGTACTTGCCGCCGTGGTCGTGGGAGGAGGAGGATTAATTTCATCTCTTCCCCTGTTACATTCCCGTGGTGCTGTGACATCACCCTTATACGCTGTGTAAAGCATAGTTTTTAATTTATTATGAAAATGCTCCATCCTTTCCGACTTGAGGGAATTTGGTAACATTTCAGGCACTTTATGCTTATACCGGGGGTCGAGGAGCGTGGACACCCAGTACAGGTCGTTCTCCTTCAGCTTTTTTATACAAGGGTCCCTCAACAGGCACGACAGCATGAAAGAACCCATTTGAACAAGGTTGGATGCCGAGCTAATCATGTCTCGTTCCTCCTCCTCACTGATCTCACTGATGTTATCTTCTTCCCCCCAGCCACGTACAACACCACGGGTACCAGAGAGGTGACAACAACGAGCACCCTGGGATGCCTGTTGTGCTCGGTCTTCCTCCTCTTCCTCCTCCTCCTCAAAGCCACATTCCTCCTCTGACTCCTCTTCCTCACAATCCTCTTCCTGCGTTGCCGCAGGTCCAGCAAGCGACGCTGATTCGGCTGTTTGTGGGGGTGATGGACACCACAACTCTTCCTCTTCCTCTTCACGCTCATCTACTGCCTGATCCAGCACTCTTCGCAGGGCACGCTCCAGGAAGAAAACAAATGGTATGATGTCACTGATGGTGCCTTCGGTGCGACTGACAAGGTTTGTCACCTCCTCAAATGGACGCATGAGCCTACAGGCATTGCGCATGAGCGTCCAGTAATTTGGAAAAAATATCCCCAGCTCCCCAGAGGCTGGCCTAGCACCCCGGTCATACAAGTACTCATTAACAGCTTTTTCTTGTTGTAGCAGGCGGTCAAACATTAGGAGTGTTGAATTCCACCTTGTCAGGCTGTCGCAAATCAAGCGCCTCACTGGCAGGTTGTTTCGACACTGGATATCGGACAAGTGCGCCATGGCCGTGTAGGAACGCCTGAAATGGCCACACACCTTCCTGGCCTGCTTCAGGACGTCCTGTAAGCCTGGGTACTTATGGACAAATCATTGTACAATTAGATTACACACATGTGCCATGCAAGGCACATGTGTCAACTTGCCCAATTTCAATGCCACCACCAAATTACTTCCATTGTCAGAAACAACCTTGCCAATCTCCAGTTGGTGCGGAGTCAGCCACTGATCCACCTGTGCGTTCAGGGCGGTCAGGAGTGCTGGTGCGGTGTGACTCTCCGCTTTCAGGCAAGTCAACCCCAAGACGGCGTGACACTGTCGTACCCAGGATGTAGCATAGTACCTGGGGAGCTGGGGGTGCCATAGATGTGGAGCAAGACGCAGAAGTTGAAGAGGACTCAGCCGAGGAAGAGGTTATGGAAGAGGATTGAGTAGGAGGAGTAGAGGAGGTAGCAGCAGGCCTGCCTGCAAGTCATGGTGGTGTCACCAACTCTTCTGCAGAGCCATGCATTCCATGCTTGTCAGAAGTCAGCAGGTTTACCCAATGCGCAGTGTAGGTGATATACCTGCCCTGACCATGCTTTGCAGACCAGCTATCCGTGGTCATATGGACCCTTGCCCCAACGCTGTGTGCCAGACATGCCATAACTTCCTTTCTCACAACAGAGTACAGGTTTGGGATTGCCTTTTGTGAAAGAAATTTCTGCCAGGTACCTTCCACTGCGTTGTCCCAATAGATACAAATTTTTTGAAAGCATCAGACTCCACCAGCTTGTATGGTAAAAGCTGGCGGGCTAAGAGTTCAGACAAGCCAGCTGTCAGACGCCGGGCAAGGGGGTGACTTTGAGAAATTGGCTTCTTACGCTCAAACATGTCCTTGACAGACACCTGACTGTGGGCAGATGACCATGAACTGCTATGTAAGAGAGACTGAGTGGAGGATGGTTGAGAGGGGGCAAGGAGGACAGCACTGGTTGACGTGGCTGAAGATGCTGGAGCTGGAGGAGGAGGACGGCTTTCACTTTGTGTGCTGCTTCTACTCATGTGTTCTTCCCATCGGCCTTTGTGATGGGAGACCATGTGCCTTCGCAAAGCAGTTGTACCTAGGTGGCTGTTGGACTTCCCACGACTCAGTTTCTTTTGGCACAGGTTGCAAATGGCATCGCTGTTGTCAGAGGCAGACACACACAAAAAATGCCACACTGCTGAGCTCTGCGATGACGGCATTCTGGTGGTGGCAACAGCATGCGTTGATGGGCGTCGGCGTGCTGTCTGGCTGACCCCTGGTGACGATGCATGCTGTCTGACTGTGCCACTAGCTCCTTGAGACGACCTCCCCATGCTTCCAAATTGTCTCCTCCTCCTCCTCCTCTCTGTCTCCCCATCTGAACTTTCCCCCTCTTCTTCTTCTCTTCTAGCAGGCACCCACGTGACATCCACCGACACATCATCACAAACCGCTTCACTTGTATCTGAAACATCAAGAAAGGAAGCAGCAGCGGGTACAACATCATCATCATCATCACACCGTACCTCCATGTCGGTAATGCTGCCTGACTGAGACTGATCACTATTATCTACATCCTCTGTCAATGATGGTTGCGCATCACTCATTTCTTCCAACTGATGTGTCAATAACTCCTGTGACAGATCAAGTGAAGCGGCTGTGGTGCTAGTGTTGGTGGTGGCGACAGGCGGGGGAGTGTCACTGGTCACTTGAGACCTGCCCAAAGCACAGCTGGATGTAGATTGTGCGTCAAGGTTAGGAGGACTAGCAGCAGAAGCTGAAGAAGATTGGGTGTCCTGTGTTAGCCATTCAACTAGGTCCTCCTCAGAAGTTTTTGCGTCCCCCCTGGCACCCGGCGTCTGAACAATGTGCATATTTGTAGGGTCTAAAGGAATCACAGCACCACGACCACAACCACAGAACCTGCGGGGTGGCCTGCCTCTGCCTGTCATTTTTTTTTAAATGGACACTAACAATACTATTACACCAATTGAGTGGTGGCACTGTGAAAGTGGGCACAGTATACACTGTGAGACTGACAACAACAAAAAAGACAGATGTTTTAAAAATCACAAATTGTTAATTTTTTAAAATATTACAAGTACTGTGACAACAAATATGATTGTTTGGCACTAGTTGGCAAATGGGCCTGTTTGGCACACACGCTGGGAGAAAGGAAACTGCAATTCAAAGGCACTAGGAGACTGAAGAATCACAGTCAAAACAGTTATGATTAACAGAAATTCCAATCCTGTTACAATAAATATGATTGGTGGCACTAATTGGCTAGTTGGGACTGGCACACAGGCAGGCAGGCAGGAGGAAAATGCAATTCAAGGAGGGCACTAGTAGACTGCAGATTGACAGTCAAAACAGTGATGATTGACAAATTTTGCAATACTGTTAAAATAAATATGATTGCTGCCACTAATTGGATAGTTGGGCCTGGCACACAGGCTGGCAGGCAGTAGAAAAGTGCAATTCAATGGCACGAGCAAACTGAGGATTAAGATCAACAATCAATTTTTTTTAATTTTAATTAGTAACTATACTGTGACAACAATTATGATTGGTGTAAATAGTTGGCAAGACTTCCTGGCACAAAAGGCTGGCAGGCAGGAGGTAAATGCAATTCAAGGACACTAGGAGACTGAATACTGACAGTCAAAACAGTGATGATTGACAATTTTTTCAATACTGTTAAAATAAATATGATTGCTGGCAATAATTGGCTAGGTGGGCCTGGCACACAGCAGGCTGCAAGGCAGGAGGACATTGCAATTCAATGGCACCAGCAAACTGAGGATTCACAACAACTATTACCAAAAATTTTAATTTTGAATTATTAAGAATACTGTGACAACAAATATGATTAGTGTAAATATTTTTCAAGTAGGCCTGGCACACAGGCTTGGAAGGCAGTAGAAAAGTGCAATTCTAGGGCACAAGCAAACTGAGGATTAAGATCATCAACAATCAAGAATTTTTTTATTTTAATTAGTAACTATACTGTGACAACAATTATGATTGGTGTAAATAGTTGGCAAGACGGCCTGGCACAAAAGGCTGGCAGGCAGGAGGTAAATGCAATTCAAGGACACTAGGAGACTGATTACTGACAGTCAAAACAGTGATGATTGACAATTTTTGCAATACTGTTAAAAGAAATATGATTGCTGGCAATAATTGGCTAGGTGGGCCTAGCACACAGCAGGCTGCAAGGCAGGAGGAAAGTGAAATTCAATGGCACCAGCAAACTGAGGATTCACAACAACTATTACCAAAAATTTTAATTTTTAATTATTAAGAATACTGTGACAACAAATATGATTGGTGTAAATATTTTTCAAGTAGGCCTGGCACACAGGTTTGGAAGTCAGTAGAAAAGTGCAATTCTAGGGCATGAGCAAACTGAGGATTAAGATCAACAATCAAGAATTTTTTAATTTTAATTAGTAACTATACTGTCTGTGACAACAATTATGATTGGTGTAAATAGTTGGCAAGATGGCCTGGCACAAAAGGCTGGCAGGCAGGAGGTAAATGCAATTCAAGGACACTAGGAGACTGATTACTGACAGTCTAAATAGTGATGATTGACAATTTTTGCAATACTGTTAACAGAAATATGATTGCTGACAACAATTGGCTAGGTGGGCACAGCAGGCTGCAAGGCAGGAGGAAAGTGATATTCAATGGCACCAGCAAACTGAGGATTCAAATCACAGCAACTATTACCAAAAATTTTAATTTTTAATTATTAGAATACTGTCACAACAAATATGATTGGTGTAAATATTACAAACACACTGCCTACTAATGCCCCCCAGATAGCCGGTCCCTCTGGGGTCCCTACCCAGGCCCAAGTGTGGGCTCCCGCCCCTAGTGTAGCTGACCCCGGCCCTTCAAGGCCTTGTAATTTGCCCCAAGCAGTTGGTGGGTATAGTGGGAGTGGTTCAGCCTTACCTGCTGCTGCGGTACCTGTATCCCATGACTCCATTGTGGCGGCGGTGTCTTTTTTCCAAATGTAGGCTTCGTCGTTGACTGGGGCTCCGGGCAGGGTCCCACGTTGTCCATGGTCCTCGCGTCGGCTGTTCCCCCGTCGACTTCCGGTTTGCGGTCCTCCAAGGGCGGGGCTTCCGTTGACGTCACTTCTGGCACCGTCATTGCGCAGAAGACTGTGAAACGGAGCAGATCGAGTTCCCCACGCGGCGTCCAAGGTAAGAGAGGAGTGCCGCGGGGGGGGGGGGAACTTGTGCTCCGGGGGGCAAGTCTGTTGGGGCGCTGGGGCTTAAAGGTGTCCCAAATGTTGGGGAAGGATTTAACAGGGAGGATAGCTTGGACTCAATGGAGGAGTTATCTCATATAATATTCTGGCCAAATGGACACTGGGGTCCCTGCTGGAGGCCTTCGTGGGCAGATTAAAAAGGGCATTAATTCTCGTCAAGGGGCAAAGGCCCCATCGGGCATTAATTCTCATCAAAGGGCAAAGGCCCCATCGGGCAATAATAAAGGTGGTGCATCACCTCACAGGCCCATTAGAAGTACGCTGAAGGGTGCTGGCGGGAATAGTAAAGCTTCTGGGGGTGTGAGTGGCAAGGAGGGTGGTCACTAGATCTTCTACCAAGCAGGGTTCTCATGAGCAATTTCATAGTTTAGATTTGTCGCTAGCATCAACTATACGTAAGAAAGCCATTCCCCAGGCCAAGAAATCAGTTCATTTCAGTGAGGAGATTGAGGATTTTACTGAAGATGAGCAGGGTGTGTATGATGAGGTTGAGATTCGCTCAGGCGCTCAGGATATGTATGAGGGGATGAATGGGCGGTCTGTGAGCAGGGGGAAGGGGAGAGCAGATCTTCCCATTCGTGGTACTTCTCTCTGGCATTCTCTTTTGCAGTATAGTGACATCTTTTTTTGATAGTGACATGGCTACCACAGGTGATTCCGGAAGTGGGTTGGAGAGAGGAGCTGAGAGTGGCCCAGATTCAATGGTGTCGGAGGATGAGCATCCATCAACCTCAGGAGTGGTGGTGATTCCTAACAAGACTGGTTCGCAAGCTGGTGAGTCCTCAGTTTCAGTGGGGTTACGGGGTTTCACGTCATCCTCGGATGATTCTGGGTCTGAAAACGATAAGGAGCTGGGGTTAAATGGAAAAGGGAATAAACGTATGTATAAGATGCTTAGGTGGTTAACTGAAGAGAGAAAATCAGCTAAGAGAGGTTTGCACAGATCTTCCAAACCTGTTACCTCTGATAGGTCTGATAGGGCATCCCATTGTTAACATTTGAGCTCTCTGTGAAAGCCTTGAGGCAGAAGGCGAGAGCCGAAGATGGGACAGTCCCAAAGAAACACCAGCGCCCTGACACGTTCCACGAATGGCGACGTTGTTTCAGGATTTATGCTTCTTGTTATTTGGAGAGGTGGCCAGACCAGTGTTTAGCCATGTTAAAGTACATGGAGATAATTGCAGATAATTATCGTGAGGGGGCCTGACGTGACTATGACGAGGAGTTCCGAAGAAAGATGGATTTTGGGTGCGTAGAGATGCAACTCTGGGCCCGGCTGGGTCCTGAGAGGGTACCAGGTACTTCTGCTCCTCCAGCAGGTTCGACACAGGTCTGATCTGCGAATAGATTGCGCAGACGCCCCACGGGGGTCTGTTGGAAATTTCAAGACAAACAATGCGTGTTGGGAACTGCATGTTCCTTTCGGCATGCTTGTCGCATCTGCGGGGGATTCCATCCGGCCGCAGATTGCGTTAAGAAAAGTGACAAACAAAACAGGACTGGATCAAGAGGCCCTGTTGTCAGCAAAGGAGGGCACCCCGCTGAGGGTGGCCGCAATTAGACCTTGGCTCACGCTGTACCCTGATAGGGTGGCGGTGGCCTTGTTGGAGTCTGGGCTCCAGGAAGGTTTTATTATTCCAGTACAGGGTAAGGTTTTAGGTGCTGCGTCCCGCAGGAACCTGAAATCTGCTTCCCAGTTCCCGGAAGCATTAAGGGAGAAATTGGGTAAGGAGGTTTCCCTGGGTAGAATGGCTGGCCCGTTTAGGGTAAAGCTTATGCCGGGATTGGTTATCTCTCCTTTAGGGGTCGTACCAAAGAAGGACCCAGGGAAATTTAGAATGATTCAACATCTTTCCTACTCGAAAGGCAAGTCAGTCAATGACGCCATCCCGCAGGAAGTGAGTATGGTTTATTACCAGTCTTTTGATGATGCTGTACAAGTGGTTCGTGGATCGGGTCAAGGTGCTTTGTTAGCCAAACTTGACATTGAGTCTGCCTTCAGACTTTTGCCGATCCACCCAACATCTTTTTATTTAATGGGGTGTTTTTTCAGCGGACAGTATTATGTCGACCGTTGTTTACCCATGGGGTGTTCCATTTCCTGCGCCTATTTTGCGGCTTTTAGTTCCTTTTTACATTGGGCTGTTGCCGAGGTGATGGGGGAAGATAGAATGGCTCACTATCTGGACGATTTTCTCCTGGTGGGTAGACAGGGTTCCAGGGAATGTGAGTTACTCCTGCACACCATGAGGCTGTTGATGGCAAAATTTGGTGTTCCCTTGGCGGAGGAAAAAATGGAGGGCCCTTGTACATGTCTTACTTTCTTAGGTATAGAAATTGACTCAGTAGCAAGGGAATGCAGGCTCTCGGCAGATAAAGTCTGGAAGATGCTGGAGAAAGTTAGAAGACTTGCAGCGGCAAAATTCTGCATGCTAAAAGAGCTACAATCGGTACTGGGTCTGCTCAACTTTGCAGGGCGAGTCATCCCGATGGGGAGGATTTTCCTGAAAAGAATGAAGCGCCTATTGCCGGGGGTTACTTCCCCCAAGGCTAGATTGCTGATTAGTAAAGACATGAAGGATGATCTCCAGGTCTGGGATTTGTTTCTCAGGGATTTTAATGGGGTCTGTATTTGGAGAAATCCTCGGACTTCTGCGCAGTCCCTTCACCTGTTTACGGATGCTGCGGGGGCTTTTTGTTACGGCACTTATCTCAATGGTGAGTGGAGCGCCGAGCCCTGGCCGGTCGAGTGGACGGCCAGGGGGCTTACCAGGAACATGTGCCTCCTGGAGCTGTTCCCCATTCTGGTGGAGTTGGAGATATGGGGGGACAAACTCAAAAACAGTTCCGTCGTTTTTTGGACGGACAATTTGAGTGTGGTTTTTGCCATTAATGGTCTTTCCTCTTCTTCCTCACCAGTAGTTCGATATTTTGGTTTTGGGATGCCTTAAGCGGAACATTGAGTTTCGGGCTCGGCATGTCCCTGGGGTTGCTAATATTATAGCTGACGCACTTTCTCGCTTTCAATGGGAAACTTTTAGGAAGTGTGCTTCTAACATGGTGTTCCCTGTCCTCCTTTTCTTTGGCAGGTGGCTTTGGATGGCAGTTCTTGATTCCGGTTCTGAACTAAACTTGGAAGTCCTATGTAAGGTATTGAGAAGAATGGATATTCTTTTGTGATGTTCAGGGATTTCCTTATTGCGCAGGTGAGCAGGATTGGCTATTGTGCTGGCTCGCGGAGCTTAGGACTAAGCAAGCGAAGAAGGGGGCGGTGTCTGCACAGTTAGCAGCTGTCTTTTTTTTCTGTAAACTGTTCACGCTGACAGACTCTTCCAAGACGTTTTTGATTTGTCAAATTCTGCGGGGTTGGTGGAGGTCGGAGGTGCGGCGACGAGACATTCGGAAGCCCATAACGTCAGACAGGTCGGTCCTCCTGCTTCGGGTTCTACCTGAGGTCTGTTCCTCAGAATATGAAGTCCAGCTTTTTTCCGCGGCTTCGCCATGAAACGCTTTTCATGGCGCACTTTGCGTGGGGGAATTGGTTCCGCAATCTAAATTAGCGAAGGTGGGAGGTGTTCTGGTGGATCACGTCAGATTTGCGGATAATGGGGTGTTGTTTTTCATCCCTAGATCCAAAGTCGATCAGGAAGGTAAGGGGCCTGGCTGTCGCTCCCCCCGCACAGGGGTTCCGCAAGTTGCCCTTGTGTCCTGTTGAAGGCCTTCACGGACATGCGTCCAGTGGGTGCTGATAAATTTTTAATTCATCAGGATGATACCCCTCTTACGAGGTTTCAATTTCGGAGGGTTTTGGGATGGGCAGCAGAAAAGGCGGGTTTGAATCCCAATACTATAGCTCCTCACTCCTTTAGGGTGAGAGCTGCTACGACTGCATCAGCTTTAGGCTGGTCGGCTTACCGCATAATGGCATTGGGGAGTTGGAAATCCAGAAGGTATCAGATTTATGTGAGGCCCCTTTTATCCCAGTATTAATAATCTGTAGTGTGGCAATGTTGTGATGTTGTTTCTGTTACGATATGCTCTAACACTTGTTTCTGTTGCAGGGCCTAGCAATGGTCTGCTTCGTGCCTGGATCATCGGGCACTCGTTCGTGCATTGGGCAGCCATCCGAGCATCAACTCAACCTGGAGGGCAGCAGCTTGGGTTCTCCTCATCTAGGGTGGTCGTTAGGGAGAAGAGGCCTTTGCTGGGCAGATCTGCCTGGATTACTGCAAGATGCCATGAGGCGTTGGGAGAAACCCCATGTTCTGATCATACACTTAGGTGGTAATGATCTTGGCTCAATTACCGGCTGGGATTTGAGTGCAGTGATCCAGTCAGATCTGCGCACCTTTAAAGCTTGGATGCCTGGTGTGAGAATGGGTTGGTCGAACATTATTCCTAGGTTGACGTGGCGTCACATGGCAAATCAGAGCAGCATTTCAGGTTCGCAAGAAGCTCAACAGGGATGTTAGGAAACTGATGTTTGCGCTAAGAGGGTTTGTTGTGGAGCACAAGTCCATTATGGCCGCTGACCAGAGCCTCTACCGAGGCAACGGGGTTAATCTTTCGGACCATGGCATGGACCTGTTTATTGAAGATTTACGACAGTCCCTACTCCTATTTGTGTGAGTTGGGTGGCGGCGAGAGTGGCCCCTGATATTTGGGCGATCTCGTGGTGGGTGGACAGTGTCCGGGGGCAGGATGTGATCGAGGTAGAGTGACGGCACTTCCGGCCAGGGGTGAAGTCCTCAGACGCGTGTCTGGGTGTTCCCTGCCCGTGTGATTATGAAGCCAAGAACTCCCTAAGTTTCAGTATTGAGCTATGCTCTGCTTTTTCTCCTGCGCCCTGGTACTGCCCATCTTGTTAGCATTGGTTACTACGTTTAGCTAGTACCTGATTGCCGCCCCCCTGGTCCATGTTTATTTAGATGGTCGTTTGGTTCTTGTGTTGCCACAATAAATGTGACCTGCAGGTTTTATAATCAAGAAGTTGTCTGCATTTTATTTCTATGTTAGAAATCAAGTTGAGTTTACATTAAACTAAGAATGTAAATAGTTATTAAGGTTATTCCTTCCACAGAGGAGGATATGGCATTTAATCCCTTATGTATATGTGCAGTGTAGTTACCAGTGACAGTGCTACCTGTGCTGTGTATAAAGCTGTTATACAGATGAGTGATGTCTGTATATGTGCAGGGCCGGCGCCTGTGTAAGGCATCTAGGCAATCGCCTTAGGGCGCCCCCAGCAGGAGGGCGGCGGATCTGCCTGGCTGCTGACATTGGCAAAGCTTCTTAATGTTCAGCGGCACTGAAGGCAGACTGTCTGCCGCTCGCTGAGTCCTAAATCCTAACCTACCTGGCTGTCCTTAGTTGTTTCAGTTGCCAGTCTCACTCTATCTCAGACAACTAAGGACAGACGGGTAGTAGGTGGGGACCTGACCATCTGTGGCACGGGTGTCAGCTGTCAGGTGAGGTCAGACTCAGTGCGTCTCAGCGTCATTGGATTCCATCATTCCCGCTTCCTGCTGTGAGTGCCTGCACACTATTTTGCGGAAATTGTGGAGAGGACTGGTCTGGGGTGCCCTCCCTCCTTACTGTGACAGTATGACGGTGTGCAGTAATCCTGATTCATGGCTGGCAGCAAGAGCATGATTTTTAGGGCTGCTCCCCCTCGAGTCCATCCCTATCAAGATTCAGAAGGAACAGAAGGTAACTAAACATAATAGCTCTCCCAGTCCCAAGTCCCAACCTACTAAACTTTTATGCTCACAGTCAGTTTCACCAAATTGTGAGTGTTTTTTATATATATACACATAATTATATAAAAAACATATACTTAACGGTCCTCCCAGAAGCTGCTCCCACCCACCAACGAATGTGAGATCACTATAGTCCGATGCAGAGAGGGCCACAGAGTGGCCCTTTCTGCATCGGTGGGTAAAATAAGGGATTGCAGTGATGCCTCAATATTGAGGCATCACTACAATCCCTTGTAAGCAGCTGGAAGCGATCATGATCGCTTCCAGCGCTTCTAACAACAGAGGACGTACCAGGTACGTCAATTGTCATTAAGGGAATGTTTTTCCATGACGTACCTGGTAAGTCCTCTCTCATTAAGGGGTTAAATACTGGACACCTGGTAAATGGTTACACCTTTATAGAGAACATACAAGACTAACTGTGCCCAGTGCATGAGTAATTTTACCTAATACAACTTTTATTCTGTTAAAAATCTTCAGCCCTTGGCATTACCATTCTATGCAATTTCCCTTCACAAACATCTTGCAATAATAAAAAAAAATAAACATATATATTTATTCACATTATTCCGTTCTGCACAGCAAAACCTAAATCGCTCCCCAAAAACTTTTATTGTATTTGTTGAATACATAGAAACTTAGAGCCTTTTGTTGTGTGTGAGAGACTAACGGCTAGATTTAGAGTTGGGCGGTAGCCGTCAAAACCAGCATTAGAGGCACCTAACGATGGTTTTTACCGCCCTCTGGTATTTGGAGTCAGTCAGGAAAGGGTCTAACGCTCACTTTCCAGCCGTGACTTTTCCATACCGCAGATCCCCCTACGCCATTTGCGTATCCTATCTTTTCAATGGGATCTTTCTAACGCCGGTATTTAGAGTCTTGGCTGAAATGAGCGTTAGAAATCTAACGACAAGACTCCAGCCGCAGAAAAAAGTCAGTAGTTAAGAGCTTTCTGGGCTAACGCTGGTTTATAAAGCTCTTAACTACTGTGCTCTAAAGTACACTAACACCCATAAACTACCTATGTACCCCTAAACTGAGGCCCCCCCACACCGCCACCACTCTATTAAATTTTTTTAACCCCTAATCTGCCGCTCCGTACACCGCCGCCAGCTACATTATCCCTATGTACCCCTAATCTGCTGCCCCTAACATCGCTGACCCCTATATTATATTTATTAACCCCTAATCTGCCCCCTCAACGTCGCCTCCACCTGCCTACACTTATTAACCCCTAATCTGCCGACCGGACCGCTCCGCTATTATAATAAAGTTATTAACCCCTAATCCGCCTCACTCCCGCCTCAATAACCCTATAATAAATAGTATTAACCCCTAATCTGCCCTCCCTAGCATTGCCGACACCTAACTTTAAGCATTAACCCCTAATCTGCCGACCGGAGCTCATCGCTACTATAATAAATTTTTTAACCCCTAAAGCTAAGTCTAACCCTAACACTAACACCCCCCTAAGTTAAATATAATTTAAATCTAACGAAATAAATTAACTCTTATTAAATAAATTATTCCTATTTAAAGCTAAATACTTACCTGTAAAATAAACCCTAATATAGCTACAATATAAATTATAATTATATTGTAGCTATTTTAGGATTAATATTTATTTTACAGGCAACTTTGTAATTATTTTAACCAGGTACAATAGCTATTAAATAGTTCATAACTATTTAATAGTTACCTAGTTAAAATAATTACAAAATTACCTGTAAAATAAATCCTAACCTAAGTTACAATTAAACCTAACACTACACTATCAATAAATTAATTAAATAAACTACCTACAATTAAACCTAACACTACACTATCAATAAATTAATTAAATAAAATACCTACAAATAACTACAATGAAATAAACTAACTAAAGTACAAAAAATAAAAAATATTTACAAACATTAGAAAAATATTACAACAATTTTAAACTAATTACACCTACTCTAAGCCCCCTAATAAAATAACAAAGACCCCCAAAATAAAAAAATGCCGTACCCTATTCTAAATTAAAAAAGTTCAAAGCTCTTTTACCTTACCAGCCCTTAAAAGGGCCCTTTGTGGGGCATGCCCCAAAGAATTCAGCTCTTTTGCCTGTAAAAGAAAAATACAACTCCTCCCCAACATTAAAACCCACCACCCACATACCCCTAATCTAACCCAAACCCCCCTTAAATAAACCTAACACTACCCCCCTGAAGATCATCCTACCTTGTCTTCACCACACTGGGTATCACACCGATCTGTCCTGGCTCCGAAGTCTTCATCCAAGCCCAAGCAGGGGCTGGCGATCCATAATCCGGCTGAAGTCTTCTATCAAGCGTCGGCTGAAGAGGCTCCAAAGTCTTCATCCTATCCGGGAAGAAGAGGAGATCCGTACCCGCAACCATCTTGATCCAAGCGGCATCTTCTATCTTCATCCGATGACGAACGGCTCCATCCTGAAGACCTCCAGCGTGGATCTATCCTCTTCTTCCGATGTCCAACTGAAGAATGAAGGTTCCTTTAAGGGACGTCATCCAAAATGGCGTCCCTCGAATTCCGATTGGCTGATAGAATCCTATCAGCCAATCGGAATTAAGGTAGGAAAATTCTGATTGGCTGATGAAACTTCAGCAGCCTCTTGGATCAAGACTTCGAACCCTCTTCTGGACCTATCGCTGAATCCGGTGAGGTGAAGACAAGGTAGGGAGATCTTCAGGGGCTTAGTGTTAGGTTTATTTAAGGGGGGTTTGGGTTAGATTAGGGGCATGTGGGTGGCGGGTTGTAATGTTGGGGGGGTATTGTATGTGTTTTTTACAGGCAAAAGAGCTGAATTCTTTGGGGCATGCCCCGCAAAGGTCCCTTTTCAGGGCTGGTAAGGTAAAAGAGCTTTGAACTTTATTAATTTAGAATAGGGTATGGCATTTTTTTATTTTGGGGGGCTTTGTTATTTTATTAGGGGGCTTAGAGTAGGTGTAATTAGTTTAAAATTGTTGTAATATTTTTTCTAATGTTTGTAAATATTTTTTGTAACTTAGTTCTTTTTTATTTTTTGTACTTTAGTTAGTTTATTTCATTGTAGTTATTTGTAGGTATTTTATTTAATTAATTTATTGATAGTGCAGTGTTAGGTTTAATTGTAACTTAGGTTAGGATTTATTTTACAGGTAATTTTGTAATAATTTTAACTATTTTAGCTATTAAATAGTTATTAACTATTTAATAGCTATTGTACCTGGTTAAAATAAATACAAAGTTACCTGTAAAATAAAAATTAATCCTAAAATAGCTACAATATAATTATAATTTATATTGTAGCTATATTAGGATTTATTTTACAGGTAAGTATTTAGCTTTAAATAGGAATAATTTATTTAATAAGAGTTAATTTATTTCGTTAGATTTACATTATATTTAACTTAGGGGGGTGTTAGTGTTAGGGTTAGACTTAGCTTTAGGGGTTAATCCATTTATTAGACTAGCGGCGAGATCCGATCGGTAGATTAGGGGTAATATTTGAAGTTAGGTGTCGGCAATGTTAGGGAGGGCAGATTAGGGGTTAATACTATTTATTATAGGGTTATTGAGGCGGGAGTGAGGCGAATTAGGGGTTAATACATTTATTATAGTAGCGGTGCGGTTCGGTAGGCAGATTAGGGGTTAATTATTGTAGGTAGCTGGCGGCAACGTTGTGGGGGTCAGATTAGGGGTTAATAAATATAATATAGGGGTCGGCGGTGTTAGGGGCAGCAGATTAGGGGTACATAGGTATAATGTAGCTGGCGGCGGTGTACGAAGCGGCAGATTAGGGGTTAATAATAATATGCAGGGGTCAGTGATAGCGGGGGCAGCAAATCAGAGGTTAATAAGTGTAAGGTTAGGGATGTTTAGACTCGGGGTACATGTTAGAGTGTTAGGTGCAGACATAGGAAGTGTTTCCCCATAGAAAACAATGGGGCTGCGTTAGGAGCTGAACGCTGCTTTTTTGCAGGTGTTAGTTTTTTTTCAGCTCAAACAGCCCCATTGTTTTCTATGGGGGAATCGTACACGAGCACGTTTTTGAAGCTGGCCGCGTCCGTAAGCAACGCTGGTATTTAGAGTTGCAGTGGCGGTAAATATGCTCTACGCTCCTTTTTTGGAGCCTAACGCAGCCATTCTGTGAACTCTAAATACCAGCGGTATTTAAAAGGTGCGGGAGAAAAAAAGCACGCGTAGCTAACGCACCCCTTTGGCCGCAGAACTCTAAATCTAGCCGAGAGAAAGTTCATTTTGAATTGCTCCCCCCCACTGAAAAAAATCCTGCAGATGCCCAAGAGCACAACTAGAGGATAACACAGGTATACAGCAGCACAGCTAGGAGAATAACACAGGTATACAGCAGCACAGGTAGAGGATAACACAGGTATACAACAGCACAGGTATACAACAGCACAGCTAGAGAATAACACAGGTATACAGCAGCACAGCTAGGAGGATAACACAGGTATACAGCAGCACAGGTAGAGTATAACACAGGTATACAGCAGCACAGGTAGAGAATAACACAGGTATACAGCAGCACAGCTAGAGGATAACACAGGTATACAGCAGCACAGCTAGAGAATAACACAGGTATACAGCAGCACAGGTAGAGGATAACACAGGTATACAGCAGCACAGGTAGAGGATAACACAGGTATACAGCAGCACAGCTAGAGAATAATACAGGTATTCAGCAGCACAGGTAGAGGATAACACAGGTATACAGCAGCACAGGTAGAGAATAACACAGATATACAGCAGCACCGGTAGAGGATAACACAGGTATACAGCAGCACAGGTAGAGAATAACACAGGTATACAGCAGCACAGGTAGAGGATAACACAGGTATACAGCAACACAGATAGAGGATAACACAGGTATACAGCAGCACAGGTAGAGAATAACACAGGTATACAGCAGCACAGGTAGAGAATAACACAGGTATACAGCAGCAGAGGTATTGGGTAACACCAGTATACAGCAGCACAGCTAGAGGATAACACAGGCATACAGCAGCACAGGTAGAGGATAACACAGGTATACAACAGCACAGGTAGAGGATAACACAGGTATACAACAGCACAGGTAGAGGATAACACAGGTATACAGCAGCACAGGTAGAGGATAACACAGGTATACAGCAGCACAGCTAGAGGATAACACAGGTATACAGCAGCACAGGTAGAGGATAACACAGGTATACAGCAGCACAGGTAGAGGATAACACAAGTATACAGCAGCACAGGTAGAGGATAACACAGGTATACAGCAGCACAGCTAGAGAATAACACAGGTATACAGCAGCACAGGTAGAGAATAACACAGGTATACAGCAGCACAGGTAGATGATAACACAGATATACAGCAGCACAGGTAGACAATAACACAGATATACAGCAGCACAGGTAGACAATAACACAGGTATACAGCATCACCGGTAGAGGATAACACATGTATACAGCAGCACAGGTATGCAGCAGCACAGCTAGAGGATAACACAGGTATACAGCAGCACAGGTAGAGGATAACACAGGTATACAACAGCACAGGTAGAGGATAACACAGGTATACAACAGCACAGGTAGAGGATAACACAGGTATACAACAGCACAGGTAGAGGATAACACAGGTATACAACAGCACAGGTAGAGGATAACACAGGTATACAACAGCACAGCTAGGAGTATAACACAGGTATACAGCAGCACAGGTTGAGAATAACACAGGTATACAGCAGCACAGGTAGAGGATAACACAGGTATACAACAGCACAGGTAGAGGATAACACAGATATACAGCAGCACAGGTAGAGTATTACACAGGTATACAGCAGCACAGGTAGAGAATAACACAGGTATACAACAGCACAGGTAGAGAATAACACAGGTATACAACAGCACAGGTAGAGAATAACACAGGTATACAGCAGCACAGCTAGAGAATAACACAGGTAAACAGCAGCACAGGTAGAGGATACACAGGTATACAGCAGCACAGGTAGAGAATAACACAGGTATACAACAGCACAGGTAGAGGATAAAACAGGTATTCAGCAGAACAGGTGTTATCCAATACCTGTGCTGCTGTATACTTGTGTCATTCTCTACCTGTGCTAATGTATACCTGTTATCCTCTACCTGTGCTGCTGTATACCTGTGTTATTCTCCAACTGTGCTGTTGTATACCTGTGTTATTCTCTACCTGTGCTGCTGTATGCCTGTGTTATTCTCTACCTGTGCTGCTTTATACCTGTGTTATCCTCTACCTGTGCTGCTGTATACCTGTGTTATCCTCTACCTGTGCTGCTGTATGCCTGTGTTATACTCTACCTGTGCTGCTGTATACCTGTGTTATTCTCTACCTGTGCTGCTGTATACCTGTGTTATCCTCTACCTGTGCTGCTGTATACTTGTGTTATCCTCTAGCTGTGCTGTTGTATACCTGTGTTATACTCTAGTTGTGCTGCTGTATACCTGTGTTATTCTCTACCTGTGCTACTGTACACCTCTGTTATTCTCTAGCTGTGCTGCTGTATACCTGTGTTATTCTCTACCTGTGCTACTGTATGCCTGTGTTATTCTCTACCTGTGCTACTATATACCTGTGTTATCCTATAGCTGTGCTGCTGTATACCTGTGTTATTCTCTACCTGTTCTGCTGTATACCTGTGTTATCCTGTACCTGTGCTGCTGTATGCCTGTGCTATTCTCTACCTGTGCTGCTGTATACCTGTGTTATCCTCTACCTGTGCTGCTGTATGCCTGTGTTATTCTCTACCTGTGCTGCTGTATACCTGTGTTATCCTCTACCTGTGCTGCTGTATACCTGTGTTATTCTCTACCTCTGCTACTGTTTGCCTGTGTTATTCTCTACCTGTGCTGCTCTATACCTGTTTTATCCTCTACCTGTGCTGTTGTATACCTGTGTTATCCTCTACCTCTGCTGCTGCATACCTGTGTTATCCTCTACCTGTGTTATCCTCTACCTGTGTTATCCTCTACCTGTGCTGCTGTATACCTGTGTTATCCTCTACCTGTGCTGCTGTATACCTGTGTTATCCTCTACCTGTGTTATCCTCTACCTGTGTTATCCTCTACCTGTGCTGCTGTATACCTGTGTTATCCTCTACCTGTGCTACTGTATACCTGTGTTATGCTCTAGCTGTGCTGTTCTATACTTGTGTTATCCTCTACCTGTGCTGCTGTATACCTGTGTTATCCTCTACCTGTGCTGCTGTATACCTGTGTTATTCTCTACCTGTGCTGCTGTATATCTGTGTTATTCTCTACCTGTGCTGTTGTATACCTGTGTTATTCTCTACCTGTACTGCTGTATACCTGTGTTATCCTCTACCTGTGCTTTTGTATACCTGTGTTATCCTCTACCTGTGCTGCTGTATACCTGTGTTATCCTCTACCTGTGCTACTGTATACCTGTGTTATTCTCTACCTGTGCTGCTGTATACCTGTGTTATTCTCTACCTGTGCTGTTGTATACCTGTGTTATTCTCTACCTGTACTGCTGTATACCTGTGTTATCCTCTAGCTGTGCTGCTGTATACCTGTGTTATCCTCTACCTGTGCTGTTGTATACCTGTGTTATTCTCTACCTGTGCTGCTGTATTACCTGTGTTATCCTCTACCTGTGCTGCTGTATTACCTGTGCTATCCTCTACCTGTGCTGCTGTATACCTGTGTTATCCTCTACCTGTGCTGTTGTATACCTGTGTTATCATCTACCTGTGCTGTTGTATACCTGTGTTATTCTCTACCTGTGCTGCTGTATACCTGTGTTATCCAATACCTGTGCTGCTGTATACCTGTGTTATCCTCTACCTGTGCTGTTGTATACCTGTGTTATTCTCTACCTGTGCTGCTGTATTACCTGTGTAATACTCTACCTGTGCTGTTGTATACCAGTGTTATCCTCTACCTGTGCTGTTGTATACCTGTGTTATTCTCTACCTGTGCTGTTGTATACCTGTGTTATTCTCTACCTGTGCTGCTGTATTACCTGTGTAATACTCTACCTGTGCTGTTGTATACCTGTGTTATCCTTTACCTGTGCTGCTGTATACCTGTGTTATCCTCTAGCTGTGCTGTTGTATACCTGTGTTATTCTCTAGCTGTGCTGCTGTATACCTGTGTTATCCTCTACCTGTGCTGTTGTATACCTGTGTTATCCTCTACCTGTGCTGTTGTATACCTGTGTTATTCTCCACCTGTGCTGCTGTATACCTGTGTTATCCTCTACCTGTGCTGTTGTATACCTGTGTTATTCTCTACCTGTGCTGCTGTATACCTGTGTTATCCTCTACCTGTGCTGTTGTATACCTGTGTTATCCTCTACCTGTGCTACTGTATACCTGTGTTATCCTCTACCTGTGCTGTTGTATACCTATGTTATTCTCTACCTGTGCTGCTGTATACCTGTGTTATCCTCTACCTGTGCTGTTGTATACCTGTGTTATCCTCTACCTGTGCTACTGTATACCTGTGTTATCCTCTACCTGGGCTGCTGTATACCTGTGTTATACTCTACCTGTGCTGTTGTATACTTGTGTTATTCTCTAGCTGTGCTGCTGTATACCTGTGTTATTCTCTACCTGTGCTGCTGTATACCTGTGTTATCCTCTACCTGTGCTGTTGTATACCTGTGTTATTCTCTACCTGTGCTGCTGTATTACCTGTGTAATACTCTACCTGTGCTGTAGTATACCTGTGTTATTCTCTACCTGTGCTTCTGTATACCTGTGTTATTCTCTACCTGTGCTGCTGTATTACCTGTGTTATCCTCTACCTGTGCTGCTGTATACCTGTGTTATTCTCTACCTGTGCTGCTGTATACCTGTGTTATCCTCTACCTGTGCTGCTGTATACCTGTGTTATCCTCTACCTGTGCTGCTGTATACCTGTGTTATTCTCTACCTGTGCTGTTGTATACCTGTGTTATCCTCTACCTGTGCTGCTGTATATCTGTGTTATTCTCTACCTGTGCTGCTGTATTACCTGTGTAATACTCTACCTGTGCTGTTGTATACCTGTGTTATTCTCTACCTGTTCTGCTGTATACCTGTGTTATCCTCTACCTGTGCTGTTGTATACCTGTGTTATTCTCTACCTGTGCTGCTGTATACCTGTGTTATTCTCTACCTGTGCTGCTGTATACCTGTATTATCCTCTACCTGTGCTGCTGTATATCTGTGTTATCCTCTACCTGTGCTACTGTATGCCTGTGTTATTCTCTACCTGTGCTGCTGTATACCTGTGTTATTCTCTACCTGTGCTGCTGTATACCTGTGTTATTCTCTACCTGTGCTGCTGTATACCTGTGTTATCCTCTACCTGTGCTGCTGTATACCTGTGTTATTCTCTAGCTGTGCTGCTGTATACCTGTGTTATCCTCTAGCTGTGCTAATGTATACCTGTGTTATCCTCTAGCTGTGCTACTGTATACCTGTGTTATCCTCTACCTGTGCTGCTGTATATATGTGTTATCCTTTACCTGTGCAGCTGTATACCTGTGTTATCCTCCTAGCTGTGCTGCTATATACCTGTGTTATCCTCCTAGCTGTGCTGTTGTATACCTGTGTTATTCTCTACATGTGCTGCAGTATACCTGTGTTATCCTCTACCTGTGCTGCTGTATACCTGTGTTATTCTCTACTTGTGCTGTTGTATACCTGTGTTATTCTCTACATGTGCTGCAGTATACCTGTGTTATCCTCTACCTGTGCTGCTGTATACCTGTGTTATTCTCTACTTGTGCTGCTGTATACCTGTGTTATTCTCTAGCTGTGCTGCTGTATACCTGTGTTATTCTCTATCTGTGCTGCTGTATACCTGTGTTATTCTCTAGCTGTGCTACTGTATACCTGTGTTATTCTCTACCTGTGCTGCTGTATACCTGTGTTATCCTCTACCTGTGCTGCTGTATACCTGTGTTATCCTCTAGCTGTGCTGCTGTATACCTGTGCTATACTCTACCTGTGCTGCTGTATACCTGTGTTATTCTCTACCTGTGCTGTTGTATACCTGTGTTATTCTCTACCTGTGCTGTTGTATACCTGTGTTATTCTCTAGCTGTGCTGCTGTATACCTGTGTTATCCTCTACCTGTGCTACTGTATACCTGTGTTATTCTCTAGCTGTGCTGCTGTATACCTGTGTTATTCTCTACCTGTGCTGTTGTATACCTGTGTTATCCTCTACCTGTGCTGTTGTATACCTGTGTTATTCTCTAGCTGTGCTGCTGTATACCTGTGTTATTCTCTACCTGTGTTGCTGTATACCTGTATTATTCTCTACCTGTGTTGCTGTATACCTGTATTATTCTCTAGCTGTGCTACTGTATACCTGTGTTATTCTCTACCTGTGCTGCTGTATATCTGTGTTATTCTCTACCTGTGCTACTGTATACCTGTGTTATCCTCTATCTGTGCTGCTGTATACCTGTGTTATCCTCTACCTGTGCTGCTGCATACCTGTGTTATCCTCTACCTGTGCTGCTGCATACCTGTGTTATCATCTACTGTGCTGCTGTTTACCTGTGTTATTCTCTACCTGTGCTGCTGCATACCTGTGTTATTCTCTACCTGTGCTGCTGTATACCTGTGTTATCCTAACCTGTGCTGCTGTATACCTGTGTTATTCTCTACCTGTGCTGCTGTATACCTGTGTTATCCTCTACCTGTGCTGCTGTATACCTGTGTTATTCCCTACCTGTGCTGCTGTATACCTGTGTTATCCTCTACCTGTGCTGCTGTATACCTGTGTTATTCTCTACCTGTGCTGCTGTATACCTGTGTTATCCTCTACCTGTGCTACTGTATACCTGTGTTATTCTCTACCTGTGCTGCTGTATACCTGTGTTATCCTCTACCTGTGCTACTGTATACCTGTGTTATCCTCTACCTGTGCTGCTGTATACCTGTGTTATCCTCTACCTGTGCTACTGTATACCTGTGTTATGCTCTAGCTGTGCTGCTGTATACCTGTGTTATTCTCTACCTGTGCTGCTGTATACCTGTGTTATTCTCTACCTATGCTATTGTATACCTGTGTTATTCTCTACCTGTGCTGCTGTATACCTGTGTTATTCTCTAGCTGTGCTGCTGTATACCTGTGGTATCCTCTAGCTGTGCTGCTGTATACCTGTGTTATTCTCTACCTGTGCTGTTGTATACCTGTGTTATTCTCTAGCTGTGCTGTTGTATACCTGTGTTATCTTCTAGCTGTGCTACTGTATACCTGTGTTATTCTCTAGCTGTGCTGCTGTATACCGGTGTTATCCTCTACCTGTGCTGCTGTATACCTGTGTTATCCTCTACCTGTGCTGCTGCATACCTGTGTTATCCTCTACCTGTGCTGCTGCATACCTGTGTTATCCTCTACCTGTGCTGTTGTATACCTGTGTTATCCTCTACCTGTGCTGCTGTATACCTGTGTTATCCTCTACCTGTGCTGCTGTATACCTGTGTTATCCTCTACCTGTGCTGTTGTATACCTGTGTTATTCTCTAGCTGTGCTGTTGTATACCTGTGTTATCCTCTACCTGTGCTGCTGTATACCTGTGTTATTCTCTACCTGTGCTGCTGTATACCTGTGTTATTCTCTACCTGTGCTGCTGTATACCGGTGTTATTCTCTATCTGTGCTGCTGTATACCTGTGTAATACTCTACCTGTGCTGTTGTATACCTGTGTTATTCTCTAGCTGTGCTACTGTATACCTGTGTTATCCTCTACCTGTGCTGCTGTATATCTGTGTTATCCTCTACCTGTGCTGCTGCATACCTGTGTTATCCTCTACCTGTGCTACTGTATACCTGTGTTATTCTCTACCTGTGCTGCTGTATACCTGTGTTATCCTCTACCTGTGCTACTGTATACCTGTGTTATCCTCTACCTGTGCTGCTGTATACCTGTGTTATCCTCTACCTGTGCTACTGTATACCTGTGTTATCCTTTACCTGTGCTGCTGTATACCTGTGTTATCCTCTACCTGTGCTACTGTATACCTGTGTTATGCTCTAGCTGTGCTGCTGTATACCTGTGTTATTCTCTACCTGTGCTGCTGTATACCTGTGTTATTCTCTACCTGTGCTGTTGTATACCTGTGTTATTCTCTACCTATGCTGCTGTATACCTGTGTTATCCTCTACCTGTGCTGCTGTATACCTGTGTTATTCTCTACCTGTGCTGCTGTATACCTGTGTTATCCTCTAGCTGTGCTGCTGTATACCTGTGTTATCCTCTACCTGTGCTGTTGTATACCTGTGTTATTCTCTAGCTGTGCTGTTGTATACCTGTGTTATCCTCTACCTGTGCTGCTGTATACCTGTGTTATTCTCTACCTGTGCTGCTGTATACCTGTGTTATTCTCTACCTGTGCTGCTGTATACCTGTGTAATACTCTACCTGTGCTGTTGTATACCTGTGTTATTCTCTAGCTGTGCTACTGTATACCTGTGTTATCCTCTACCTGTGCTGCTGCATACCTGTGTTATCCTCTACCTGTGCTACTGTATACCTGTGTTATTCTCTACCTGTGCTACTGTATACCTGTGTTATTCTCTACCTGTGCAGCTGTATACCTGTGTTATTCTCTACCTGTGCTGCTGTATACCTGTGTTATTCTCTACCTGTGCTGCTGTATACCTGTGTTATTCTCTAGCTGTGCTGTTGTATACCTGTGTTATCCTCTACCTGTGCTGCTGTATACCTGTGTTATCCTCTACCTGTGCTGCTGTATACCTGTGTTATTCTCTAGCTGTGCTACTGTATACCTGTGTTATCCTCTCTACCTGTGCTGTTGTATATCTGTGTTATTCTATACCTGTGCTGCTGTGTTACCTGTGTTATCCTCTACCTGTGCTGCTGTATACCGGTGTTATCCTCTACCTGTGCTGCTGTATACCTGTGTTATTCTCTACCTGTGCTGCTGTATACCTGTGTTATTCTCTACCTGTGCTGTTGTATACCTGTTTTATCCTCTACCTGTGCTGCTGTATACCTGTGTTATTCTCTACCAGTGCTGCTGTATACCTGTGTTATTCTCTACCTGTGCTGTTGTATACCTGTGTTATCCTCTACCTGTGCTGCTGTATACCTGTGTTATTCTCTACCTGTGCTGCTGTATACCGGTGTTATCCTCTACCTGTGCTGCTGTATACCTGTGTTATTCTCTAGCTGTGCTGCTGTATATCTGTGTTATTCTCTAGCTGTGCTGCTGTATACCTGTGTTATTCTCTACCTGTGCTGCTGTATACCTGTGTTATCCTCTACCTGTGCTGCTGTATACCTGTGTTATCCTCTACCTGTGCTGCTGTATACCTGTGTTATCCTCTACCTGTGCTACTGTATACCTGTGTTATTCTCTACCTGTGCTGTTGTATACCTGTGTTATCCTCTACCTATGCTGTTGTATACCTGTGTTATTCTCTACCTGTGCTGCTGTATATCTGTGTTATTCTCTACCTGTGCTGCTGTATACCTGTGTTATCCTCTAGCTGTGCTGCTGTATACCTGTGTTATCCTCTAGCTGTGCTGCTGTATACCTGTGTTATCCTCTAGCTGTGCTGCTGTATACCTGTGTTATCCTCTACCTGTGCTGCTGTATACCTGTGTTATCCTCCTAGCTGTGCTGCTGTATACCTGTGTTATTCTCTACCTGTGCTGCTGTATACCTGTGTTATCCTCTAGCTGTGCTGCTGTATACCTGTGTTATCCTCTAGCTGTGCTGCTGTATACCTGTGTTATTCTCTACCTGTGCTGCTGTATACCGGTGTTATCCTCTACCTGTGCTGCTGTATACCTGTGTTATTCTCTAGCTGTTCTGCTGTATACCTGTGTTATCCTCTAGCTGTGCTGCTGTATTACCTGTGTTATCCTCTACCTGTGCTGCTGTATACCTGCGTTATCCTCTACCTGTGCTGTTGTATACCTGTGTTATCCTCTACCTGTGCTGCTGTATACCTGTGTTATCCTCTACCTGTGCTGCTGTATACCTGTGTTATCCTCTACCTGTGCTACTGTATACCTGTGTTATTCTCTACCTGTGCTGTTGTATACCTGTGTTATTCTCTACCTGTGCTGCTGTATACCGGTGTTATCCTCTACCTGTGCTGCTGTATACCTGTGTTATTCTCTAGCTGTTCTGCTGTATACCTGTGTTATTCTCTAGCTGTGCTGCTGTATTACCTGTGTTATTCTCTAGCTGTGCTGCTGTATACATGTGTTATTCTCTAGCTGTGCTGCTGTATACCTGTGTTATTCTCTACCTGTGCTGCTGTATACCTGTGTTATCCTCTACCTGTGCTGCTGTATACCTGTGTTATTCTCTACCTGTGCTGTTGTATACCTGTGTTATTCTCTACCTGTGCTGCTGTATACCAGTGTTATCCTCTACCTGTGCTGCTGTATACCTGTGTTATTCTCTAGCTGTGCTGCTGTATACCTTTGTTATTCTCTAGCTGTGCTGCTGTATACCTGTGTTATTCTCTACCTGTGCTGATGTATACCTGTGTTATCCTCTACCTTTGCTGCTGTATACCTGTGTTATTATCTAGCTGTGCTGTTGTATACCTGTGTTATTCTCTACCTGTGCTGCTGTATACCTGTGTTATTCTCTAGCTGTGCTGTTGTATACCTGTGTTATCCTCTAACTGTGCTGCTGTATACCTGTGTTATTCTCTAGCTGTGCTGTTGTATAGCTGTGTTATTCTCTACCTGTGCTGCTGTATACCTGTGTTATCCTCTACCTGTGCTGTTGTATACCTGTGTTATTCTCTAGCTGTGCTGTTGTATACCTGTGTTATCCTCTACCTGTGCTGCTGTATACCTGTGTTATTCTCTAGCTGTGCTGTTGTATACCTGTGTTATTCTCTACCTGTGCTGCTGTATACCTGTGTTATCCTCTACCTGTGCTGCTGTATACCTGTGTTATCCTCTCTACCTGTGCTGTTGTATACCTGTGTTATTCTCTACCTGTGCTGCTGTATACCTGTGTTATCCTCTACCTGTGCTGCTGTATACCGGTGTTATTCTCTACCTGTGCTGCTGTATACCTGTGTTATCCTCTCTACCTGTGCTGTTGTATACCTGTGTTATTCTCTACCTGTGCTGCTGTATACCTGTGTTATCCTCTAGCTGTGCTGCTGTATACCTGTGTTATTCTCTACCTGTGCTGCTGTATACCTGTGTTATCCTCTACCTGTGCTGCTGTATACCGGTGTTATTCTCTACCTGTGCTGCTGTATGTCGGTGTTATTCTCTACCTGTGCTGCTGTATACCTGTGTTATCCTCTACCTGTGCTGCTGTATACCTGTGTTATCCTCTCTACCTGTGCTGTTGT
The DNA here is from genome assembly GCF_027579735.1 of Bombina bombina. Classification (NCBI taxonomy): domain Eukaryota; kingdom Metazoa; phylum Chordata; class Amphibia; order Anura; family Bombinatoridae; genus Bombina; species Bombina bombina. The sequence goes on from NW_026510965.1 coordinate 55,582, forward strand.
ATACCTGTGTTATTCTCTAGCTGTGCTGCTGTATACCTGTGTTATCCTCTCTACCTGTGCTGCTGTATACCTGTGTTATCCTCTCTACCTGTGCTGTTGTATACCTGTGTTATTCTCTAGCTGTGCTGCTGTATACCTGTGTTATTCTCTACCAGTGCTGCTGTATTACCTGTGTTATCCTCTACCTGTGCTGCTGTATACCTGTGTTATTCTCTACCTGTGCTGCTGTATACCTGTGTTATCCTCTACCTGTGCTGCTGTATACCTGTGTTATCCTCTAAATGTGCTGCTGTATACCTGTGTTATTCTCTACCTGTGCTGCTGTATACCTGTGTTATCCTCTACCTGTGCTGCTGTATATCTGTGTTATTCTCTACCTGTGCTGCTGTATTACCTGTGTAATACTCTACCTGTGCTGTTGTATACCTGTGTTATTCTCTACCTGTGCTGCTGTATACCTGTGTTATCCTCTACCTGTGCTGTTGTATACCTGTGTTATTCTCTACCTGTGCTGCTGTATACCTGTGTTATTCTCTACCTGTGCTGCTGTATACCTGTATTATCCTCTACCTGTGCTGCTGTATATCTGTGTTATCCTCTACCTGTGCTACTGTATGCCTGTGTTATTCTCTACCTGTGCTGCTGTATACCTGTGTTATTCTCTACCTGTGCTGCTGTATACCTGTGTTATTCTCTACCTGTGCTGCTGTATACCTGTGTTATCCTCTACCTGTGCTGCTGTATACCTGTGTTATCCTCTACCTGTGCTGTTGTATACCTGTGTTATCCTCTACCTGTGCTGTTGTATACCTGTGTTATTCTCTAGCTGTGCTACTGTATACCTGTGTTATTCTCTAGCTGTGCTGCTGTATATCTGTGTTATTCTCTACCTGTGCTGCTGTATACCTGTGTTATCCTCTACCTGTGCTACTGTATACCTGTGTTATTCTCTAGCTGTGCTGCTGTATACCTGTGTTATCCTCTAGCTGTGCTACTGTATACCTGTGTTATCCTCTAGCTGTGCTACTGTATACCTGTGTTATCCTCTACCTGTGCTGCTGTATATATGTGTTATTCTCTACCTGTGCTGCTGTATACCTGTGTTATCCTTTACCTGTGCTGCTGTATACCTGTGTTATCCTCCTAGCTGTGCTGCTGTATACCTGTGTTATCCTCCTAGCTGTGCTGTTGTATACCTGTGTTATTCTCTACATGTGCTGCTGTATACCTGTGTTATCCTCTACCTGTGCTGCTGTATACCTGTGTTATTCTCTACCTGTGCTGCTGTATACCAGTGTTATTCTCTAGCTGTGCTGCTGTATACCTGTGTTATTCTCTATCTGTGCTGCTGTATACCTGTGTTATTCTCTAGCTGTGCTACTGTATACCTGTGTTATTCTCTACCTGTGCTGCTGTATACCTGTGTTATCCTCTACCTGTGCTGCTGTATACCTGTGTTATCCTCTAGCTGTGCTGCTGTATACCTGTGTTATACTCTACCTGTGCTGCTGTATACCTGTGTTATTCTCTACCTGTGCTGTTGTATACCTGTGTTATTCTCTACCTGTGCTGTTGTATACCTGTGTTATTCTCTAGCTGTGCTGCTGTATACCTGTGTTATCCTCTACCTGTGCTACTGTATACCTGTGTTATTCTCTAGCTGTGCTGCTGTATACCTGTGTTATTCTCTACCTGTGCTGTTGTATACCTGTGTTATCCTCTACCTGTGCTGTTGTATACCTGTGTTATTCTCTAGCTGTGCTGCTGTATACCTGTGTTATTCTCTACCTGTGTTGCTGTATACCTGTATTATTCTCTACCTGTGTTGCTGTATACCTGTATTATTCTCTAGCTGTGCTACTGTATACCTGTGTTATTCTCTACCTGTGCTGCTGTATATCTGTGTTATTCTCTACCTGTGCTACTGTATACCTGTGTTATCCTCTATCTGTGCTGCTGTATACCTGTGTTATCCTCTACCTGTGCTGCTGCATACCTGTGTTATCCTCTACCTGTGCTGCTGCATACCTGTGTTATCATCTACCTGTGCTGCTGTATACCTGTGTTATTCTCTACCTGTGCTGCTGCATACCTGTGTTATTCTCTACCTGTGCTGCTGTATACCTGTGTTATCCTCTACCTGTGCTGCTGTATACCTGTGTTATTCTCTACCTGTGCTGCTGTATACCTGTGTTATCCTCTACCTGTGCTGCTGTATACCTGTGTTATTCTCTACCTGTGCTGCTGTATACCTGTGTTATCCTCTACCTGTGCTACTGTATACCTGTGTTATTCTCTACCTGTGCTGCTGTATACCTGTGTTATCCTCTACCTGTGCTACTGTATACCTGTGTTATCCTCTACCTGTGCTGCTGTATACCTGTGTTATCCTCTACCTATGCTACTGTATACCTGTGTTATGCTCTAGATGTGCTGCTGTATACCTGTGTTATTCTCTACCTGTGCTGCTGTATACCTGTGTTATTCTCTACCTGTGCTGTTGTATACCTGTGTTATTCTCTACCTGTGCTGCTGTATACCTGTGTTATTCTCTACCTGTGCTGCTGTATACCTGTGTTATTCTCTACCTGTGCTGCTGTATACCTGTGGTATCCTCTAGCTCTGCTGCTGTATACCTGTGTTATTCTCTACCTGTGCTGTTGTATACCTGTGTTATTCTCTAGCTGTGCTGTTGTATACCTGTGTTATCTTCTAGCTGTGCTACTGTATACCTGTGTTATTCTCTAGCTGTGCTGCTGTATACCGGTGTTATCCTCTACCTGTGCTGCTGTATACCTTTGTTATCCTCTACCTGTGCTGCTGCATACCTGTGTTATCCTCTAGCTGTGCTGCTGTATACCTGTGTTATCCTCTAGCTGTGCTGCTATATACCTGTGTTATCCTCTACCTGTGCTGCTGCATACCTGTGTTATCCTCTACCTGTGCTGTTGTATACCTGTGTTATCCTCTACCTGTGCTGCTGTATACCTGTGTTATCCTCTACCTGTGCTGCTGTATACCTGTGTTATCCTCTACCTGTGCTGCTGTATACCTGTGTTATTCTCTAGCTGTGCTGTTGTATACCTGTGTTATCCTCTACCTGTGCTGCTGTATACCTGTGTTATTCTCTACCTGTGCTGCTGTATACCTGTGTTATTCTCTACCTGTGCTGCTGTATACCGGTGTTATTCTCTATCTGTGCTGCTGTATACCTGTGTAATACTCTACCTGTGCTGTTGTATACCTGTGTTATTCTCTAGCTGTGCTACTGTATACCTGTGTTATCCTCTACCTGTGCTGCTGTATATCTGTGTTATCCTCTACCTGTGCTGCTGCATACCTGTGTTATTCTCTACCTGTGCTACTGTATACCTGTGTTATTCTCTACCTGTGCTGCTGTATACCTGTGTTATCCTCTACCTGTGCTACTGTATACCTGTGTTATCCTCTACCTGTGCTGCTGTATACCTGTGTTATCCTCTACCTGTGCTACTGTATACCTGTGTTATCCTCTACCTGTGCTGCTGTATACCTGTGTTATCCTCTACCTGTGCTACTGTATACCTGTGTTATGCTCTAGCTGTGCTGCTGTATACCTGTGTTATTCTCTACCTGTGCTGCTGTATACCTGTGTTATTCTCTACCTGTGCTGTTGTATACCTGTGTTATTCTCTACCTGTGCTGCTGTATACCTGTGTTATCCTCTACCTGTGCTGCTGTATACCTGTGTTATTCTCTACTTGTGCTGCTGTATACCTGTGTTATTCTCTACCTGTGCTGCTGTATACCTGTGTTATCCTCTAGCTGTGCTGCTGTATACCTGTGTTATCCTCTACCTGTGCTGTTGTATACCTGTGTTATTCTCTAGCTGTGCTGTTGTATACCTGTGTTATCCTCTACCTGTGCTGCTGTATACCTGTGTTATTCTCTACCTGTGCTGCTGTATACCTGTGTTATTCTCTACCTGTGCTGCTGTATACCTGTGTAATACTCTACCTGTGCTGTAATATACCTGTGTTATTCTCTAGCTGTGCTACTGTATACCTGTGTTATCCTCTACCTGTGCTGCTGCATACCTGTGTTATCCTCTACCTGTGCTACTGTATACCTGTGTTATTCTCTACCTGTGCTACTGTATACCTGTGTTATTCTCTACCTGTGCTGCTGTATACCTGTGTTATTCTCTACCTGTGCTACTGTATACCTGTGTTATTCTCTACCTGTGCTGCTGTATACCTGTGTTATTCTCTAGCTGTGCTGTTGTATACCTGTGTTATCCTCTACCTGTGCTGCTGTATACCTGTGTTATCCTCTACCTGTGCTGCTGTATACCTGTGTTATTCTCTAGCTGTGCTACTGTATACTTGTGTTATTCTCTACCTGTGCTGCTGTATACCTGTGTTATTCTCTACCTGTGCTGTTGTATACCTGTGTTATCCTCTAGCTGTGCTACTGTATACCTGTGTTATCCTTCTACCTGTGCTGTTGTATATCTGTGTTATTCTCTACCTGTGCTGCTGTGTTACCTGTGTTATCCTCTACCTGTGCTGCTGTATACCGGTGTTATCCTCTACCTGTGCTGCTGTATACCTGTGTTATTCTCTAGCTGTGCTGCTGTATACCTGTGTTATTCCTCTACCTGGTGCTGCTGTATACCTGTGTTATTCTCTACCTGTGCTGCTGTATACCTGTGTTATCCTCTACCTGTGCTGCTGTATACCTGTGTTATACTCTACCTGTGCTGCTGTATACCGGTGTTATTCTCTACCTGTGCTGCTGTATACCTGTGTTATACTCTACCTGTGCTGCTGTATACCTGTGTTTATCCTCTCTACCTGTGCTGTTGTATACCTGTGTTATTCTCTAGCTGTGCTGCTGTATACCTGTGTATCCTCTCTACCTGTGCTGCTGTATACCTGTGTTTCCTCTAGCCTGTGCTGCTGTATACCTGTGTTATCCTCTACCTGTGCTGTTGTATACCTGTGTTATTCTCTACCTGTGCTGCTGTATACCTGTGTTAATTCTCTACCGTGTGCTGTGTATACCTGTGTTATCCTATACCTGTGCTGCTGTATACCTGTGTTATCCTCTACCTGTGCTGCTTGTATACCTGTGTTATCCTCTACCTGTGCTGCTGTATACCTGTGTTATCCTCTACCTGTGCTGCTGTATCCACCTGTGGTTATCCTCTACCTGTGCTGTTGTTATACCTGTGTTATCTCTACCTGTGCTGCTGTATACCTGTGTTATCCTCTACCTGTGCTGCTGTATACCTGTGTTATTCCTCTACCTGTGCTGCTGTATACCTGTGTTATCCTCTACCTGTGCTGTTGTATACCTGTGTTATTCTCTACCTGTGCAGCTGTATACCTGTGTTATTCTCTACCTGTGCTGCTGTATACCTGTGTTATTCTCTACCTGTGCTGCTGTATACCTGTGTAATACTCTACCTGTGCTGCTGTATACCTGTGTTATTCTCTAGCTGTGCTGCTGTATACCTGTGTTATCCTCTACCTGTGCTGCTGTATACCTGTGTTATTCCTCTACCTGTGCTGCTGTATACCTGTGTTATCCTCTACCTGTGCTACTTGTATACCTGTGTTATTCTCTACCTGTGCTGCTGTATACCTGTGTTATTCTCTACCTGTGCTGCTGTATACCTGTGTTATTCTCTACCTGTGCTGCTGTATACCTGTGTTATTCTCTAGCTGTGCTGCTGTATACCTGTGTTATCCTCTACCTGTGCTGCTGTATACCTGTGTTATCCTCTACCTGTGCTGCTGTATACCAGTGTTATTCTCTAGCTGTGCTACTGTATACCTGTGTTATCCTCTCTACCTGTGCTGTTGTATATCTGTGTTATTCTATACCTGTGCTGCTGTATACCTGTGTTATCCTCTACCTGTGCTGCTGTATACCGGTGTTATCCTCTACCTGTGCTGCTGTATACCTGTGTTATTCTCTACCTGTGCTGCTGTATACCTGTGTTATTCTCTACCTGTGCTGTTGTATACCTGTTTTATCCTCTACCTGTGCTGCTGTATACCTGTGTTATTCTCTACCTGTGCTGCTGTATACCTGTGTTATTCTCTACCTGTGCTGTTGTATACCTGTGTTATCCTCTACCTGTGCTGCTGTATACCTGTGTTATTCTCTACCTGTGCTGCTGTATACCTGTGTTATCCTCTACCTGTGCTGCTGTATACCTGTGTTATTCTCTAGCTGTGCTGCTGTATATCTGTGTTATTCTCTAGCTGTGCTGCTGTATACCTGTGTTATCTCTACCTGTGCTGCTGTATACCTGTGTTATCCTCTACCTGTGCTGCTGTATACCTGTGTTATCCTCTACCTGTGCTGCTGTATACCTGTGTTATCCTCTACCTGTGCTACTGTATACCTGTGTTATTCCTCTACCTGTGCTGTTGTATACCTGTGTTATCCTCTACCTATGCTGTTGTATACCTGTGTTATTCTCTACCTGTGCTGCTGTATATCCTGTGTTATTCTCTACCTGTGCTGCTGTATACCTGTGTTATCCTCTAGCTGTGCTGCTGTATACCTGTGTTATCCTCTAGCTGTGCTGCTGTATACCTGTGTTATCCTCTAGCTGTGCTGCTGTATACCTGTGTTATCCTCTACCTGTGCTGCTGTATACCTGTGTTATCCTCCTAGCTGTGCTGCTGTATACCTGTGTTATTCTCTACCTGTGCTGCTGTATACCTGTGTTATCCTTTACCTGTGCTGCTGTATACCTGTGTTATCCTCTAGCTGTGCTGCTGTATACCTGTGTTATTCTCTACTGTGCTGCTGTATACCGGTGTTATCCTCTACCTGTGCTGCTGTATACCTGTGTTATTCTCTAGCTGTTCTGCTGTATACCTGTGTTATCCTCTAGCTGGTGCTGCTGTATTACCTGTGTTATCCTCTACCTGTGCTGCTGTATACCTGCGTTATCCTCTACCTGTGCTGTTGTATACCTGTGTTATCCTCTACCTGTGCTGCTGTATACCTGTGTTATCCTCTACCTGTGCTGCTGTATACCTGTGTTATCCTCTACCTGTGCTACTGTATACCTGTGTTATTCTCTACCTGTGCTGTTGTATACCTGTGTTATTCTCTACCTGTGCTGCTGTATACCGGTGTTATCCTCTACCTGTGCTGCTGTATACCTGTGTTATTCTCTAGCTGTTCTGCTGTATACCTGTGTTATTCTCTAGCTGTGCTGCTGTATTACCTGTGTTATTCTCTAGCTGTGCTGCTGTATACATGTGTTATTCTCTAGCTGTGCTGCTGTATACCTGTGTTATTCTCTACCTGTGCTGCTGTATACCTGTGTTATCCTCTACCTGTGCTGCTGTATACCTGTGTTATTCTCTACCTGTGCTGTTGTATACCTGTGTTATTCTCTACCTGTGCTGCTGTATACCAGTGTTATCCTCTACCTGTGCTGCTGTATACCTGTGTTATTCTCTAGCTGTGCTGCTGTATACCTTTGTTATTCTCTAGCTGTGCTGCTGTATACCTGTGTTATTCTCTACCTGTGCTGATGTATACCTGTGTTATCCTCTACCTTTGCTGCTGTATACCTGTGTTATTATCTAGCTGTGCTGTTGTATACCTGTGTTATTCTCTACCTGTGCTGCTGTATACCTGTGTTATTCTCTAGCTGTGCTGTTGTATACCTGTGTTATCCTCTAACTGTGCTGCTGTATACCTGTGTTATTCTCTAGCTGTGCTGTTGTATAGCTGTGTTATTCTCTACCTGTGCTGCTGTATACCTGTGTTATCCTCTACCTGTGCTGTTGTATACCTGTGTTATTCTCTAGCTGTGCTGTTGTATACCTGTGTTATCCTCTACCTGTGCTGCTGTATACCTGTGTTATTCTCTAGCTGTGCTGTTGTATACCTGTGTTATTCTCTACCTGTGCTGCTGTATACCTGTGTTTATCCTCTACCTGTGCTGCTGTATACCTGTGTTATCCTCTCTACCTGTGCTGTTGTATACCTGTGTTATTCTCTACCTGTGCTGCTGTATACCTGTGTTATCCTCTACCTGTGCTGCTGTATACCGGTGTTATTCTCTACCTGTGCTGCTGTATACCTGTGTTATCCTCTCTACCTGTGCTGTTGTATACCTGTGTTATTCTCTACCTGTGCTGCTGTATACCTGTGTTATCCTCTAGCTGTGCTGCTGTATACCTGTGTTATTCTCTACCTGTGCTGCTGTATACCTGTGTTATCCTCTACCTGTGCTGCTGTATACCGGTGTTATTCTCTACCTGTGCTGCTGTATGTCGGTGTTATTCTCTACCTGTGCTGCTGTATACCTGTGTTATCCTCTACCTGTGCTGCTGTATACCTGTGTTATCCTCTCTACCTGTGCTGTTGTATACCTGTGTTATTCTCTAGCTGTGCTGCTGTATACCTGTGTTATCCTCTCTACCTGTGCTGCTGTATACCTGTGTTATCCTCTCTACCTGTGCTGTTGTATACCTGTGTTATTCTCTAGCTGTGCTGCTGTATACCTGTGTTATTCTCTACCAGTGCTGCTGTATTACCTGTGTTATCCTCTACCTGTGCTGCTGTATACCTGTGTTATTCTCTACCTGTGCTGCTGTATACCTGTGTTATCCTCTACCTGTGCTGCTGTATACCTGTGTTATCCTCTAAATGTGCTGCTGTATACCTGTGTTATTCTCTACCTGTGCTGCTGTATACCTGTGTTATCCTCTACCTGTGCTGCTGTATACTCTGTGTTATTCTCTACCTGTGCTGCTGTATTACCTGTGTTATACTCTACCTGTGCTGTTGTATACCTGTGTTATTCTCTACCTGTGCTGCTGTATACCTGTGTTATCCTCTACCTGTGCTGTTGTATACCTGTGTTATTCTCTACCTGTGCTGCTGTATACCTGTGTTATTCTCTACCTGTGCTGCTGTATACCTGTGTTATCCTCTACCTGTGCTGCTGTATATCTGTGTTATCCTCTACCTGTGCTACTGTATGCCTGTGTTATTCTCTACCTGTGCTGCTGTATACCTGTGTTATTCTCTACCTGTGCTGCTGTATACCTGTGTTATTCTCTACCTGTGCTGCTGTATACCTGTGTTATCCTCTACCTGTGCTGCTGTATACCTGTGTTATCCTCTACCTGTGCTGCTGTATACCTGTGTTATCCTCTACCTGTGCTGTTGTATACCTGTGTTATTCTCTAGCTGTGCTACTGTATACCTGTGTTATTCTCTAGCTGTGCTGCTGTATATCTGTGTTATTCTCTACCTGTGCTGCTGTATACCTGTGTTATCCTCTACCTGTGCTACTGTATACCTGTGTTATTCTCTAGCTGTGCTGCTGTATACCTGTGTTATCCTCTAGCTGTGCTGCTGTATACCTGTGTTATCCTCTAGCTGTGCTACTGTATACCTGTGTTATCCTCTACCTGTGCTGCTGTATATATGTGTTATTCTCTACCTGTGCTGCTGTATACCTGTGTTATCCTTTACCTGTGCTGCTGTATACCTGTGTTATCCTCCTAGCTGTGCTGCTGTATACCTGTGTTATCCTCCTAGCTGTGCTGTTGTATACCTGTGTTATTCTCTACATGTGCTGCTGTATACCTGTGTTATCCTCTACCTGTGCTGCTGTATACCTGTGTTATTCTCTACCTGTGCTGCTGTATACCAGTGTTATTCTCTAGCTGTGCTGCTGTATACCTGTGTTATTCTCTATCTGTGCTGCTGTATACCTGTGTTATTCTCTAGCTGTGCTACTGTATACCTGTGTTATTCTCTACCTGTGCTGCTGTATACCTGTGTTATCCTCTACCTGTGCTGCTGTATACCTGTGTTATCCTCTACCTGTGCTGCTGTATACCTGTGTTATACTCTACCTGTGCTGCTGTATACCTGTGTTATTCTCTACCTGTGCTGTTGTATACCTGTGTTATTCTCTACCTGTGCTGTTGTATACCTGTGTTATTCTCTAGCTGTGCTGCTGTATACCTGTGTTATCCTCTACCTGTGCTACTGTATACCTGTGTTATTCTCTAGCTGTGCTGCTGTATACCTGTGTTATTCTCTACCTGTGCTGTTGTATACCTGTGTTATCCTCTACCTGTGCTGTTGTATACCTGTGTTATTCTCTAGCTGTGCTGCTGTATACCTGTGTTATTCTCTACCTGTGTTGCTGTATACCTGTATTATTCTCTACCTGTGTTGCTGTATACCTGTATTATTCTCTAGCTGTGCTACTGTATACCTGTGTTATTCTCTACCTGTGCTGCTGTATATCTGTGTTATTCTCTACCTGTGCTACTGTATACCTGTGTTATCCTCTATCTGTGCTGCTGTATACCTGTGTTATCCTCTACCTGTGCTGCTGCATACCTGTGTTATCCTCTACCTGTGCTGCTGCATACCTGTGTTATCATCTACCTGTGCTGCTGTATACCTGTGTTATTCTCTACCTGTGCTGCTGTATACCTGTGTTATTCTCTACCTGTGCTGCTGTATACCTGTGTTATCCTCTACCTGTGCTGCTGTATACCTGTGTTATTCTCTACCTGTGCTGCTGTATACCTGTGTTATCCTCTACCTGTGCTGCTGTATACCTGTGTTATTCTCTACCTGTGCTGCTGTATACCTGTGTTATCCTCTACCTGTGCTACTGTATACCTGTGTTATTCTCTACCTGTGCTGCTGTATACCTGTGTTATCCTCTACCTGTGCTACTGTATACCTGTGTTATCCTCTACCTGTGCTGCTGTATACCTGTGTTATCCTCTACCTATGCTACTGTATACCTGTGTTATGCTCTAGATGTGCTGCTGTATACCTGTGTTATTCTCTACCTGTGCTGCTGTATACCTGTGTTATTCTCTACCTATGCTGTTGTATACCTGTGTTATTCTCTACCTGTGCTGCTGTATACCTGTGTTATTCTCTACCTGTGCTGCTGTATACCTGTGTTATTCTCTACCTGTGCTGCTGTATACCTGTGGTATCCTCTAGCTCTGCTGCTGTATACCTGTGTTATTCTCTACCTGTGCTGTTGTATACCTGTGTTATTCTCTAGCTGTGCTGTTGTATACCTGTGTTATCTTCTAGCTGTGCTACTGTATACCTGTGTTATTCTCTAGCTGTGCTGCTGTATACCGGTGTTATCCTCTACCTGTGCTGCTGTATACCTTTGTTATCCTCTACCTGTGCTGCTGCATACCTGTGTTATCCTCTAGCTGTGCTGCTGTATACCTGTGTTATCCTCTAGCTGTGCTGCTATATACCTGTGTTATCCTCTACCTGTGCTGCTGCATACCTGTGTTATCCTCTACCTGTGCTGTTGTATACCTGTGTTATCCTCTACCTGTGCTGCTGTATACCTGTGTTATCCTCTACCTGTGCTGCTGTATACCTGTGTTATCCTCTACCTGTGCTGCTGTATACCTGTGTTATTCTCTAGCTGTGCTGTTGTATACCTGTGTTATCCTCTACCTGTGCTGCTGTATACCTGTGTTATTCTCTACCTGTGCTGCTGTATACCTGTGTTATTCTCTACCTGTGCTGCTGTATACCTGTGTTATTCTCTATCTGTGCTGCTGTATACCTGTGTAATACTCTACCTGTGCTGTTGTATACCTGTGTTATTCTCTAGCTGTGCTACTGTATACCTGTGTTATCCTCTACCTGTGCTGCTGTATATCTGTGTTATCCTCTACCTGTGCTGCTGCATACCTGTGTTATCCTCTACCTGTGCTACTGTATACCTGTGTTATTCTCTACCTGTGCTGCTGTATACCTGTGTTATCCTCTACCTGTGCTACTGTATACCTGTGTTATCCTCTACCTGTGCTGCTGTATACCTGTGTTATCCTCTACCTGTGCTACTGTATACCTGTGTTATCCTCTACCTGTGCTGCTGTATACCTGTGTTATCCTCTACCTGTGCTACTGTATACCTGTGTTATGCTCTAGCTGTGCTGCTGTATACCTGTGTTATTCTCTACCTGTGCTGCTGTATACCTGTGTTATTCTCTACCTGTGCTGTTGTATACCTGTGTTATTCTCTACCTGTGCTGCTGTATACCTGTGTTATCCTCTACCTGTGCTGCTGTATACCTGTGTTATTCTCTACCTGTGCTGCTGTATACCTGTGTTATTCTCTACCTGTGCTGCTGTATACCTGTGTTATCCTCTAGCTGTGCTGCTGTATACCTGTGTTATCCTCTACCTGTGCTGTTGTATACCTGTGTTATTCTCTAGCTGTGCTGTTGTATACCTGTGTTATCCTCTACCTGTGCTGCTGTATACCTGTGTTATTCTCTACCTGTGCTGCTGTATACCTGTGTTATTCTCTACCTGTGCTGCTGTATACCTGTGTAATACTCTACCTGTGCTGTAATATACCTGTGTTATTCTCTAGCTGTGCTACTGTATACCTGTGTTATCCTCTACCTGTGCTGCTGCATACCTGTGTTATCCTCTACCTGTGCTACTGTATACCTGTGTTATTCTCTACCTGTGCTACTGTATACCTGTGTTATTCTCTATCTGTGCTGCTGTATACCTGTGTTATTCTCTACCTGTGCTACTGTATACCTGTGTTATTCTCTACCTGTGCTGCTGTATACCTGTGTTATTCTCTAGCTGTGCTGTTGTATACCTGTGTTATCCTCTACCTGTGCTGCTGTATACCTGTGTTATCCTCTACCTGTGCTGCTGTATACCTGTGTTATTCTCTAGCTGTGCTACTGTATACTTGTGTTATTCTCTACCTGTGCTGCTGTATACCTGTGTTATTCTCTACCTGTGCTGTTGTATACCTGTGTTATCCTCTAGCTGTGCTACTGTATACCTGTGTTATCCTTTCTACCTGTGCTGTTGTATATCTGTGTTATTCTCTACCTGTGCTGCTGTGTTACCTGTGTTATCCTCTACCTGTGCTGCTGTATACCGGTGTTATCCTCTACCTGTGCTGCTGTATACCTGTGTTATTCTCTAGCTGTGCTGCTGTATACCTGTGTTATTCTCTAGCTGTGCTGCTGTATACCTGTGTTATTCTCTACCTGTGCTGCTGTATACCTGTGTTATCCTCTACCTGTGCTGCTGTATACCGGTGTTATTCTCTACCTGTGCTGCTGTATACCGGTGTTATTCTCTACCTGTGCTGCTGTATACCTGTGTTATCCTCTACCTGTGCTGCTGTATACCTGTTTTATCCTCTCTACCTGTGCTGTTGTATACCTGTGTTATTCTCTAGCTGTGCTGCTGTATACCTGTGTTATCCTCTCTACCTGTGCTGCTGTATACCTGTGTTATTCTCTACCTGTGCTGCTGTATACCTGTGTTATCCTCTCCCTGTGCTGCTGTATACCTGTGTTATTCTCTACCTGTGCTGCTGTATACCTGTGTTATCCTCTCTACCTGTGCTGTTGTATACCTGTGTTATTCTCTACCTGTGCTGCTGTATACCTGTGTTATTCTCTACCTGTGCTGCTGTATACCTGTGTTATCCTCTACCTGTGCTGCTGTATACCGGTGTTATTCTCTACCTGTGCTGCTGCATACCTGTGTTATCCTCTACCTGTGCTGCTGCTGTATATCTGTGTTATCCTCTCTACCTGTGCTGCTGCTGCATACCTGTGCTGATTGTTGTCAATATGTAATAGGTAATATACATGAGAATGAGTCTTCTGATTTAAAAAAAAAAAAGTAAATTAAAATTTAAAAAACAAAATGGGGACAGAAAACCTTTTCATGATTTGGATAAAACATACCATTTTTAAACAACTTTCCAATTTACTTCCATTATCACATTGGCTTTGTTCTCTTGATATCCTTTGCTGAAGGAGCAGGGCTGCAAGATGAACACATCTAATCTGCCAATCACAAATGACATAAGTGTGCAGGCACCAATTAGCAGCAGCTCCCAAGGGATACCAAGAGAAGAAAATAGACGTGAATTTAAAAGTGTCTTAAAAATGTTCTTTCTGAATCCTGCACGTTTAAAGGGACAGTGTACACTCATTTTCATATAACTGCATGTAATAGACACTACTATAAAGAATAAGATGCACAGATACTGATATAAAAACGTACTTAGAAGCTCTCAGTTTAGCTCTGTTATAAAGGTAGCTGGAAAGCCCACTGCAAGTGGGAAATAAGACCCCCCCCTTCTTTTGCATATGAAAAGATCCTTTACACAAACAGGAGCAAGCTGGATTAGGCATCTGACGGTATTCTCATAAAAATTTGGGGCTTGGTTAGAAGTCTGAAAATCAGAGCAATGTTATTTAAAAATAAGCAAAATCATACATTTAAAAAAACAACAAAAAACTTTATGGGCTATATAAATAGATCATCTACAAAACATTCATGCAAAGAAAAAAATAGTGTATAATGTCCCTTTAAGTTTAACTTTTATATCTAGGCTTACCATAATTTTTAGAGATGAAACTGGGACCACTTGGCACGGTGCCAGTGTGGGTGTGGTCAGGGGTGTGGCCAAGGGGCGGGGCATTTGTCGACCAGAACTAATTTTCCATGCACAATTATATTACTACATTTTTTTGCAGCACAATTGTATTACCATCCACAATTAATGATGATGACCCCAGCAGCACAATTATATTACCATCCATAATTAATGATTATGACCCCAGCAGCACAATTATATTACCATAATTAATGATGATGACCCCCAGCAGCACAATTATATTACCATAATTAATGATGATGACCCCAGCAGCACAATTATATTACCATAATTAATGATGATGACCTCAGCAGCACAATTACCATAATTAATAATGATGACCCCAGCAGCACAATTATATTACCATAATAATGATGATGACCCCAGCAGCACAATTATATTACTATAATTAATGATGATGACGCCAGCAGCACAATTATATTACCATAATTAATGATGATGACCCCGGCAACACAATATATTACCATAATTAACGATCATGAGCACAGCAGCACAATTATATTACCATCCATAATTAATGTAATTGTGCTGCTGGGGTCATCATCATCATGTTAATTTAATTGTGCTGCTGGGGTCATCATCATTAATTATGTTAATATAATTGTGCTGCTGGGGTGAGCATCATTAATTATGTTAAGATAATTGTGCTGCTGGGGTCATCATCATTAATTATGTTAATATAATTGTGCTGCTGGGGTCATCCATCATCATCATCATTAATTTAATGATGAGTTGACCCCAGCAGCACAATTATATTGACATAATTAATGATGATGACCCCAGCAGCACAATTAAATTAACATAATGATGATGATGATGACCCCAGCAGCACAATTACATTAATTATGGATGGTAATATAATTGTGCTGCTGTGCTCATGATCGTTAATTATGGTAATATATTGTGTTGCTGGGGTCATCATCATTAATTATGGTAATATAATTGTGCTGCTGGCGTCATCATCATTAATTATAGTAATATAATTGTGCTGCTGGGGTTACTCATCATCATTAATTATAATTGTGCTGCTGGGGTCATCATAATTAATTATGTTAATTTAAT
This sequence comes from Bombina bombina, assembly GCF_027579735.1. Taxonomy (NCBI): domain Eukaryota; kingdom Metazoa; phylum Chordata; class Amphibia; order Anura; family Bombinatoridae; genus Bombina; species Bombina bombina. The sequence goes on from NW_026510965.1 coordinate 71,135, forward strand.
TGTGCTGCTGGGGGTCAACATCATCATTAAATTAATTAATGTTATTAATTATGTTAATTTAATTGTGCTGCTGAGGTCATCATCATTAATTATGTTAATATAATTGTGCTGCTGGGGTCATCCATCATCATCATCATTAATTTAATGATGAGTTGACCCCAGCAGCACAATTATATTGACATAATTAGTGACAATAATTTATTTAATGAGGATGACCCCAGCAGCACAATTATATTAACATAATTAGTGACATCAATTAATTTAATGATGACCCCAGCAGCACAATTATATTAACATACTTAATGACATGATGACCCTAGCAGCACAATTATATTAACATACTTAATGATGTGATAACCCTAGCAGCACAATTATATTAACATAATTAATGATAATGACCCCCAGCAGCACAATTATATTAACATAATTAATTACATTAATGAAGGTAATATAAGTGTGCTGCTAGGGTCATCATCATTAATTATGTTAATTTAATTGTGCTGCTGGGGTCATCATCATTAATTATGTTAATTTAATTGTGCTGCTGGGGGTCATCATCATTAATTATGTTAATATAATTGTCCTGCTGGGCATCACTAATTATGTTAATATAATTGTGCTGTTGGGGTCATCAATCATCATCATTAATTTAATGATGATGAGTTGACTCCAGCAGCACAATTATATTGACATAATTAATGACCAGCAGCACAATTATTAGTTTACCATCCATAATTAATGATGATTGATGAGTGACCCCAGAAGCACAATTATTAATGGAGATATCTAATAATATAAATGAATAATAACACCACATAGCAGATAGAGATAGCAGCCTAAGATATGTGGTTGCATATGAAAAAAGGAAAAGATCAAGTAATATTGTATTGTAGTAAGTAACTCACACGTACTTATCATTATCAGCAAGAAGATCTGCAAAAGTCAAGAATTTTTTTTTTTGTTGGTATTTGCTTCAGCAACAGGAAGCCACAGTGTGCAGCCCCATGATGCGTTCTCCTAAGTTGAAGGCGCCTAAAACACTGAGTGTGAAGCAGAGGTGGAGCACACGTTATCAGTCGGATTCTGTGACCCGTCTGTTGCAGGAATGTGGTGACGTCACGGTCGCACATTCCGACGGGCAGCAGACAGCTGTAAAAGGCAGTGCATGCTGCATGCCCAACAAAGCTAAATTCACAGATTTGCCGGTGTTCTATCATTCCAGCTAATTCATCAGACTACGCTAGTCTGATGAATTTGCTGGAATGATTGATAGAACACCGGCGGCCGGGACAAAAATGAAAAACGGGTGGGACACTGGGACAGGGGCTCAAAACAGGGACAATCCCGGTAAAAACGGGACGTATGGTAAGCCTATTCATATCCCTTTATTGTGTAGGCTCTCATCTGCTGCTGATAAGTGATGGCTTATCAATGAAACATATGGTAGCGTGGCCGAGCGGTCTAAGGCGCTGGATTTAGGCTCCAGTCTCTCTGGAGGCGTGGGTTCGAATCCCACCGCTGCCATTCTTTTTTTTTTTTTAATATATTGCGTATTTAAGAAAAAGGTTACTTTGGCCAACTAAAATCATTGTGCTTTATATCACCCTGTATATTTATTTGAGAGCTAAATATGTTAAATGTTGTTGGAATTGCTACACTGGTTCCGCATCAAGTGCACTTTATTTATCTTTTTTGTGTAATTGTGGTTCCAAGCAGAAAACATTTAGATTATGTAATATCTGCACATTATCTCCTGCTCTTCTCACCACATCACACTGTCCATGTATTTATTACTTGCTAATCTAAGCAGTGACATCAGAGGCTGGTGAGGCAGTGGCTAGGATACGCCTTCATTCTTTAGATATCCTTTGTTGAAGAAATAGCAATGCTTGACCCCACCCCTTTAAATAAAGCCACACCATCAGATGGCACTACCAATTCATTAATTAAATAAATAAAAGGTAGACAGAAAAGCACTCGGGGGGGGGGGGGGGGAGAGACACAGAGGGTTAGAGAGAAAGAGAGAGAGAGAGACACACTATTTCACACAGAGGGTTAGAGAGAGAGAGAGACACAATCTCACACAGAGGGTTAGAGAGAGAGAGAGACACATAATCTCACACAGAGGGTTAGAGAGAGAGAGAGACACACAATCTCACACAGAGGGTTAGAGAGAGAGAGAGACGCAATAACACACAGAGGGTTAGAGAGAGATTGAGAGAGAGACACAATCACACACAGAGGGTTAGAGAGAGAGATTGAGAGAGACACAATCACACACAGAGGGTTAGAGAGAGAGACTGAGAGAGAGAGACAATCACACACAGAGGGTTAGAGAGAGAGATTGAGAGAGAGACACAATCACACACAGAGGGTTAGAGAGAGAGATTGAGAGAGAGACACAATCACACACAGAGGGTTAGAGAGAGAGATTGAGAGAGAGACACAATCACACACAGAGGGTTAGAGAGAGAGAAAGAGAGAGAGACACAATCACACACAGAGGGTTAGAGAAAGAAAGAGACACAATCACACACCGAGGGTTAGAGAGAGAGACACAATCACACACAGAGGGTTAGAGAGACAGAGAGACACAATCACACACAGAGGGTTAGAGAGAGAGAGAGAGAGAGAGAGAGACACAATCACACACAGAGGGTTAGAGAGAGAGAGAGAGACACAATCACACACAGAGGGTTAGAGAGACAGAGAGACACAATCACACACAGAGGATTAGAGAGAGAGAGAGACACAATCACACACAGAGGGTTAGAGAGAGAGAGAGAGAGAGAGAGACACAATCACACACAGAGGGTTAGAGAGAGAGAGAGAGACAATCACATACAGAGGATTAGAGAGAGAGAAAGGGAGACACAATCACACACAGAGGGTTAGAGAGAGAAAAAGAGACACAATCAAACACAGAGGGTTAGAGAGAGAGAAAGGGAGACACAATCACACACAGAGGGTTAGAGAGAGAGAAAGAGAGACACAATCACACACAGAGGGTGAGAAAGAGAGAGACACAATCATACACAGAGGGTTATAGAGAGAGAGAGAGACACAATCACACACAGAGGGTTAGAGAGAGAGAGACACACAATCACACACAGAGGGTTAGAGAGAGAAAGAGAGACACAATCACACACAGAGGGTTAGAGAGAGAAAGAGAGAAACAATCACACACAGAGGGTTAGAGAGAGAGAGAGAGACACAATCACACACAGAGGGTTAGAGAGAGAGAGAAAGAGAGACACAATCACACACAGAGGGTTAGAGAGAGAGAGAAAGAGAGACACAATCACACACAGAGGGTTAGAGAGAGAGAAAGAGAGACACAATCACACACAGAGGGTTAGAGAGAGAGAAAGAGAGACACAATCACACACAGAGGGTTAGAGAAAGAGAGACACACACAATCACACAGAGGGTTAGAGAGAGAGAAAGAGAGACACAATCACACACAGAGGGTTAGAGAGAGAGAAAGAGAGAGACACAATCACACACAGAGGGTTAGAGAAAGAGAGAGACACAATCACACACAGAGGGTTAGAGAAAGAGAGAGACACAATCACACACAGAGGGTTAGAGAAAGAGAGAGACACAATCATACACAGAGGGTTAGAGAGAGAGAGACACACAATCACACACAGAGGGTTAGAGAGAGAGAAAGAGAGACACAATCACACACAGAGCGTTAGAGAAAGAGAGAGACACAATCACACACAGAGGGTTAGAGAAAGAGAGAGACACAATCACACACAGAGGGTTAGAGAAAGAGAGAGACACAATCACACACAGAGGGTTAGAGAGAGAGATTGAGAGAGAGAGACACAATCACACACAGAGGGTTAGAGAGAGAGATTGAGAGAGAGACACAATCACACACAGAGGGTTATAGAGAGAGAAAGAGAGAGAGACACAATCACACACAGAGGGTTAGAGAAAGAAAGAGACACAATCACACACCGAGGGTTAGAGAGACAGAGAGACACAATCACACACAGAGGGTTAGAGAGACAGAGAGACACAATCACACACAGAGGGTTAGAGAGAGAGAGAGAGAGAGAGAGACAATCACACAAAGAGGGTTAGAGAAAGAGAGAGACACAATCACACACAGAGGGTTAGAGAGAGAGATTGAGAGAGAGAGACACAATCACACACAGAGGGTTAGAGAGAGAGATTGAGAGAGAGACACAATCACACACAGAGGGTTAGAGAGAGAGAAAGAGAGAGAGACACAATCACACACAGAGGGTTAGAGAAAGAAAGAGACACAATCACACACCGAGGGCTAGAGAGACAGAGAGACACAATCACACACAGAGGGTTAGAGAGACAGAGAGACACAATCACACACAGAGGGTTAGAGAGAGAGAGAGAGAGAGAGAGAGACAATCACACACAGAGGGTTAGAGAGAGAGAGAGAGAGACAATCACACACAGAGGGTTAGAGAGACAGAGAGACACAATCACACACAGAGGATTAGAGAGAGAGAGAGACACAATCACACACAGAGGGTTAGAGAGAGAGACACAATCACACAGAGGGTTAGAGAGAGAGAGACACACAATCACACACAGAGGGTTAGAGAGAGAGACACACACAATCACACACAGAGGGTTAGAGAGAGAGACACAATCGCACACAGAGGGTTAGAGAGAAAGAGAGAGAGACACAATCACACACAGAGGGTTAGAGAGACACATAAGGGATGAGAGAGTCAGAGGAAGAGAGACAGAGAGAAAGAGACCATGGGGGAGAATGACACATAAGGAGAGAGATGGATAGAGAGAAACACACACATACACACACAAGGGGGGGGGGGGAGAGGGACCACTGCATTTTTAAGTAATAAAACAGCAGAGCTACAGAGTTCAGAAAGTGAGACTATATATTAGTGTGCAGTACAGAGGCAAGCTGCTAGTGTAAAGTTTGAGTAAACAAAATACAAAAACGATCCTGTAAAAGAGTAAAAAAAACACTAAACCACATTCATTAAATTATAATTTTCACTAACAGAATCCCTTTCAGCAAAATCTAAGGCTGCAGAACTTACTTCAATAAATGTGGCTAAAATACTGCTGAGTCTGCATCTCTTCCTGCTCTGTAAGGAAGTGATAGTGCACATTCCACTGCACTTAGAGGGGAAGAACAGAACTCTCTTTTTCACTTTAGCAAAGCTGGCAGCTTCACAGGATAGCAACAAAATATATGAAAGTTGTTTCTTTCCGTTTTTGTTTTGTTTTATATGATTTAACATCCAGCCCCAACCCTAAATTCCACTTACTAATGCCTCTCACTGGATTGGTTCAGCCCAAATAGTACTGCCTCAAATAAGCAGTTATGTGCCGTGCAATGATCTTAACCACTTTCATCCAGTAAGTGGCACAGCATGTTGTGTAATGGTGGGCAGACCTGCTTGTGCCTCTCCATTGCACAACATGTAGCTGTGGGGGGAAAAAATGCTGAGGGGGGGGGTGCATTTTTTTTTAAAAAATTTTTTTTGAAAGCCAATAAAAAAAATATATTTTTGCCCATATGAGAGGTGAAGAACTGCCTCTAGTGACTGCACATCACTTAATCTAAGTCATCTCCCTTTAAGGGTTCTATATAAACATATCCAACTGAATATGAAATCTGATCAGATTATAATCCATTAATTGAACATTTTTTGTTTACTGTGATCATATTATTATCTCTCTCATGTTATATATAATTGATTAGTGGAAATGTAAATCAGATTATTATAGCCTATGGTGAACAAATAATTTTGATTTTATTGCAAAACAGGAGGTGAATATTTTGCATCAAATCTTTACTGAATCCAAACATCATCAAAGAAAACATACAGATAAAAAATAATAACATAGTAACAAGACTGCATCAATCAGCACACAGCAGCCTAATAAATTGTAATGAACAAGACTGCACAAATCAGCACACAGCAGACTAATAAACTGTAATGAACAAGACTGCACCAATCAGCACACAGCAGCCTAATAAACTGTAATGAACAAGACTGCACCAATCAGCACACAGCAGCCTAATAAACTGTAATGAACAAGACTGCACCAATCAGCACACAGCAGCCTAATAAACTGTAATGAACAAGACTGCACCAATCAGCACACAGCAGCCTAATGAACTGTAATGAACAAGACTGCACCAATTATATTAACATAATTAATGATAATGACCCCCAGCAGCACAATTATATTAACATAATTAATTACATTAATGAAGGTAATATAAGTGTGCTGCTAGGGTCATCATCATTTATTATGTTAATTTAATTGTGCTGCTGGGGTCATCATCATTAATTATGTTAATTTAATTGTGCTGCTGGGGGTCATCATCATTAATTATGTTAATATAATTGTCCTGCTGGGCATCACTAATTATGTTAATATAATTGTGCTCTTGGGGTCATCAATCATCATCATTAATTTAATGATGATGAGTTGACTCCAGCAGCACAATTATATTGACATAATTAATGACCAGCAGCACAATTATTAGTTTACCATCCATAATTAATGATGATTGATGAGTGACCCCAGAAGCACAATTATTAATGGAGATATCTAATAATATAAATGAATAATAACACCACATAGCAGATAGAGATAGCAGCCTAAGATATGTGGTTGCATATGAAAAAAGGAAAAGATCAAGTAATATTGTATTGTAGTAAGTAACTCACACGTACTTATCATTATCAGCAAGAAGATCTGCAAAAGTCAAGAATTTTTTTTTTGTTGGTATTTGCTTCAGCAACAGGAAGCCACAGTGTGCAGCCCCATGATGCGTTCTCCTAAGTTGAAGGCGCCTAAAACACTGAGTGTGAAGCAGAGGTGGAGCACACGTTATCAGTCGGATTCTGTGACCCGTCTGTTGCAGGAATGTGGTGACGTCACGGTCGCACATTCCGACGGGCAGCAGACAGCTGTAAAAGGCAGTGCATGCTGCATGCCCAACAAAGCTAAATTCACAGATTTGCCGGTGTTCTATCATTCCAGCTAATTCATCAGACTACGCTAGTCTGATGAATTTGCTGGAATGATTGATAGAACACCGGCGGCCGGGACAAAAATGAAAAACGGGTGGGACACTGGGACAGGGGCTCAAAACAGGGACAATCCCAGTAAAAACGGGACGTATGGTAAGCCTATTCATATCCCTTTATTGTGTAGGCTCTCATCTGCTGCTGATAAGTGATGGCTTATCAATCAAACATATGGTAGCGTGGCCGAGCGGTCTAAGGCGCTGGATTTAGGCTCCAGTCTCTCTGGAGGCGTGGGTTCGAATCCCACCGCTGCCATTCTTTTTTTTTTTTTTATATATTGCGTATTTAAGAAAAAGGTTACTTTGGCCAACTAAAATCATTGTGCTTTATATCACCCTGTATATTTATTTGAGAGCTAAATATGTTAAATGTTGTTGGAATTGCTACACTGGTTCCGCATCAAGTGCACTTTATTTATCTTTTTTGTGTAATTGTGGTTCCAAGCAGAAAACATTTAGATTATGTAATATCTGCACATTATCTCCTGCTTTCCTCACCACATCACACTGTCCATGTATTTATTACTTGCTAATCTAAGCAGTGACATCAGAGGCTGGTGAGGCAGTGGCTAGGATACGCCTTCATTCTTTAGATATCCTTTGTTGAAGAAATAGCAATGCTTGACCCCACCCCTTTAAATAAAGCCACACCATCAGATGGCACTACCAATTCATTAATTAAATAAATAAAAGGTAGACAGAAAAGCACTCGGGGGGGGGGGGAGAGACACAGAGGGTTAGAGAGAAAGAGAGAGAGAGAGACACACTATTTCACACAGAGGGTTAGAGAGAGAGAGAGACACAATCTCACACAGAGGGTTAGAGAGAGAGAGAGACACACAATCTCACACAGAGGGTTAGAGAGAGAGAGAGACACACAATCTCACACAGAGGGTTAGAGAGAGAGAGAGACGCAATAACACACAGAGGGTTAGAGAGAGATTGAGAGAGAGACACAATCACACACAGAGGGTTAGAGAGAGAGATTGAGAGAGACACAATCACACACAGAGGGTTAGAGAGAGAGACTGAGAGAGAGAGACAATCACACACAGAGGGTTAGAGAGAGAGATTGAGAGAGAGACACAATCACACACAGAGGGTTAGAGAGAGAGATTGAGAGAGAGACACAATCACACACAGAGGGTTAGAGAGAGAGATTGAGAGAGAGACACAATCACACACAGAGGGTTAGAGAGAGAGAAAGAGAGAGAGACACAATCACACACAGAGGGTTAGAGAAAGAAAGAGACACAATCACACACCGAGGGTTAGAGAGACAGAGAGACACAATCACACACAGAGGGTTAGAGAGACAGAGAGACACAATCACACACAGAGGGTTAGAGAGAGAGAGAGAGAGAGAGAGAGACACAATCACACACAGAGGGTTAGAGAGAGAGAGAGAGAGACACAATCACACACAGAGGGTTAGAGAGACAGAGAGACACAATCACACACAGAGGATTAGAGAGAGAGAGACACAATCACACACAGAGGGTTAGAGAGAGAGAGAGAGAGAGAGAGAGAGAGAGACACAATCACACACAGAGGGTTAGAGAGAGAGAGAGACACAATCACATACAGAGGATTAGAGAGAGAGAAAGGGAGACACAATCACACACAGAGGGTTAGAGAGAGAAAAAGAGACACAATCACACACAGAGGGTTAGAGAGAGAGAAAGGGAGACACAATCACACACAGAGGGTTAGAGAGAGAGAAAGAGAGACACAATCACACACAGAGGGTGAGAAAGAGAGAGACACAATCATACACAGAGGGTTATAGAGAGAGAGAGAGACACAATCACACACAGAGGGTTAGAGAGAGAGAGACACACAATCACACACAGAGGGTTAGAGAGAGAAAGAGAGACACAATCACACACAGAGGGTTAGAGAGATAAAGAGAGAAACAATCACACACAGAGGGTTAGAGAGAGAGAGAGAGACACAATCACACACAGAGGGTTAGAGAGAGAGAGAAAGAGAGACACAATCACACACAGAGGGTTAGAGAGAGAGAGAAAGAGAGACACAATCACACACAGAGGGTTAGAGAGAGAGAAAGAGAGACACAATCACACACAGAGGGTTAGAGAGAGAGAAAGAGAGACACAATCACACACAGAGGGTTAGAGAAAGAGAGACACACACAATCACACACAGAGGGTTAGAGAGAGAGAAAGAGAGACACAATCACACACAGAGGGTTAGAGAGAGAGAAAGAGAGAGACACAATCACACACAGAGGGTTAGAGAAAGAGAGAGACACAATCACACACAGAGGGTTAGAGAAAGAGAGAGACACAATCACACACAGAGGGTTAGAGAAAGAGAGAGACACAATCATACACAGAGGGTTAGAGAGAGAGAGACACACAATCACACACAGAGGGTTAGAGAGAGAGAAAGAGAGACACAATCACACACAGAGCGTTAGAGAAAGAGAGAGACACAATCACACACAGAGGGTTAGAGAAAGAGAGAGACACAATCACACACAGAGGGTTAGAGAAAGAGAGAGACACAATCACACACAGAGGGTTAGAGAGAGAGATTGAGAGAGAGAGACACAATCACACACAGAGGGTTAGAGAGAGAGATTGAGAGAGAGACACAATCACACACAGAGGGTTAGAGAGAGAGAAAGAGAGAGAGACACAATCACACACAGAGGGTTAGAGAAAGAAAGAGACACAATCACACACCGAGGGTTAGAGAGACAGAGAGACACAATCACACACAGAGGGTTAGAGAGACAGAGAGACACAATCACACACAGAGGGTTAGAGAGAGAGAGAGAGAGAGAGAGACAATCACACAAAGAGGGTTAGAGAAAGAGAGAGACACAATCACACACAGAGGGTTAGAGAGAGAGATTGAGAGAGAGAGACACAATCACACACAGAGGGTTAGAGAGAGAGATTGAGAGAGAGACACAATCACACACAGAGGGTTAGAGAGAGAGAAAGAGAGAGAGACACAATCACACACAGAGGGTTAGAGAAAGAAAGAGACACAATCACACACCGAGGGCTAGAGAGACAGAGAGACACAATCACACACAGAGGGTTAGAGAGACAGAGAGACACAATCACACATAGAGGGTTAGAGAGAGAGAGAGAGAGAGAGAGAGACAATCACACACAGAGGGTTAGAGAGAGAGAGAGAGAGAGAGACAATCACACACAGAGGGTTAGAGAGACAGAGAGACACAATCACACACAGAGGATTAGAGAGAGAGAGAGACACAATCACACACAGAGGGTTAGAGAGAGAGACACAATCACACAGAGGGTTAGAGAGAGAGAGACACACAATCACACACAGAGGGTTAGAGAGAGAGACACACACAATCACACACAGAGGGTTAGAGAGAGAGACACAATCGCACACAGAGGGTTAGAGAGAAAGAGAGAGAGACACAATCACACACAGAGGGTTAGAGAGACACATAAGGGATGAGAGAGTCAGAGGAAGAGAGACAGAGAGAAAGAGACCATGGGGGAGAATGACACATAAGGAGAGAGATGGATAGAGAGAAACACACACATACACACACAAGGGGGGGGGGGGAGAGGGACCACTGCATTTTTAAGTAATAAAACAGCAGAGCTACAGAGTTCAGAAAGTGAGACTATATATTAGTGTGCAGTACAGAGGCAAGCTGCTAGTGTAAAGTTTGAGTAAACAAAATACAAAAACGATCCTGTAAAAGAGTAAAAAAAACACTAAACCACATTCATTAAATTATAATTTTCACTAACAGAATCCCTTTCAGCAAAATCTAAGGCTGCAGAACTTACTTCAATAAATGTGGCTAAAATACTGCTGAGTCTGCATCTCTTCCTGCTCTGTAAGGAAGTGATAGTGCACATTCCACTGCACTTAGAGGGGAAGAACAGAACTCTCTTTTTCACTTTAGCAAAGCTGGCAGCTTCACAGGATAGCAACAAAATATATGAAAGTTGTTTCTTTCCGTTTTTGTTTTGTTTTATATGATTTAACATCCAGCCCCAACCCTAAATTCCACTTACTAATGCCTCTCACTGGATTGGTTCAGCCCAAATAGGACTGCCTCAAATAAGCAGTTATGTGCCGTACAATGATCTTAACCACTTTCATCCAGTAAGTGGCACAGCATGTTGTGTAATGGTGGGCAGACCTGCTTGTGCCTCTCCATTGCACAACATGTAGCTGTGGGGGGAAAAAATGCTGAGGGGGGGGATGCATTTTTTTTAAAAAATTTTTTTTGAAAGCCAATAAAAAAAATATATTTTTGCCCATATGAGAGGTGAAGAACTGCCTCTAGTGACTGCACATCACTTAATCTAAGTCATCTCCCTTTAAGGGTTCTATATAAACATATCCAACTGAATATGAAATCTGATCAGATTATAATCCATTAATTGAACATTTTTTGTTTACTGTGATCATATTATTATCTCTCTCATGTTATATATAATTGATTAGTGGAAATGTAAATCAGATTATTATAGCCTATGGTGAACAAATAATTTTGATTTTATTGCAAAACAGGAGGTGAATATTTTGCATCAAATCTTTACTGAATCCAAACATCATCAAAGAAAACATACAGAGAAAAAAATAATAACATAGTAACAAGACTGCACCAATCAGCACACAACAGCCTAATAAACTGTAATGAACAAGACTGCATCAATCAGCACACAGCAGCCTAATAAATTGTAATGAACAAGACTGCACAAATCAGCACACAGCAGACTAATAAACTGTAATGAACAAGACTGCACCAATCAGCACACAGCAGCCTAATAAACTGTAATGAACAAGACTGCACCAATCAGCACACAGCAGCCTAATAAACTGTAATGAACAAGACTGCACCAATCAGCACACAGCAGCCTAATAAACTGTAATGAACAAGTTTATGTCCCTTTAAAACCCTGTGTCTTTGCTGGATGTAAACACTGTTTTGTAACTCTATAGAACCAACTGTCTACTCCATTAATCTGCTCTTTCCTGTCCCCAGCATGTGCATCTCCTTATCAAACTTTGCTTAATTAATTAATCCCCACCCAATTTTCTTTCTTGAATCTACTCCTCTGATCTTGTAGCAATTCTTAGTCTTCTCACCTGGGTGTAACTTGTCTCCCTGTCTCCAATCAATTAAACTCAGCTGTCTGCTGTAGCCTTATAAATTTAGGACCAGTTAGGGGAGAGCATTAGCTGGGGCCTGAGCGTTTGCAGAGTATTCCATCTCTCTAAGCTCCCATCTGTCTAAGTGACCATCTTTAAGTGACAGCGCTGAGAATTAGACAAGAGTTGAAGAAGATTTGAGGCAAGTAAAATATTTTAATTCAAAAACTCTTTTGCACTTAACATTCTGATATGTTTTCAGGACTGCTTTTTCTTTTATCAGTCTCATGTCTATTCCACAAGCAGGCTCACATGCTCATACCTTACCCTTCTCCACATGCAGATTATATAGGCCCCTCTCTCCTTTCTACTCCTTACCTTAGCTCTCATGAACTACTTTCTATTTTAAAATCTATGTCACTAAACTGCACCACCTCACAGAAATACCCCCACTGCTATAAATCTCATTCTCACCTACTCTTACTTTCCATCTTGATGCTATTAGCATCAGGCGACATCTCTCCAAATCCTGGGCCCACCCTCATTCCCACCATTACCCAATCACGCACTCCATATAGAAACTTTAATAAAAGCAACATACATAACCTCATTTCCATCCACTGCATCCCACACGCATACATTCCTTTCACCTGCGCACTATGGAACAAGCCATTCATGACCTGTTTATATCAAATGCTTTCACCCTTTTAGCAATTACAGAAACCTGGCTATCTCCTTCTGACACTGTCTCCATTGCTGCTCTCACACATGGTGGCCTTCACTTTAACCATACCTCTAGGCCAGGTGAGAAACGTGTAGGCATCCTGCTCTCCCCCTCCTGCACTTATCAATACCTACCTCCAATCCCATCTCTTTCCTTCTCCTCCTTTGAAGTCCACTGTATTCGCCTGTTCTCCCCCCTCTCCCTCAAAGTGGCAGTCATCTATCGCCTTCCTGGACCAACCTCCCAATTCTTTGACAACTTTGCTGCCTGGCTTCCTCACTTTCTCTCTTCAAATATACCAACCCTAATTCTTGGGGACTTCAACATTCCCATTGACATCCCATCTGCCCCTGCTGCCTCTAAACTTCTTTCACTCACATCCTCCTTCAGTCTCTCACAATCCACCCTATTCCCAACTCACCGTGATGGACACTCCATCGACCTGGTATTTTCCTACCTCTGCTCTATATCTGACACCACCTGTCACCCTTTTTCCATTTCAGACCATCACCTGGTAACCTATAATATTAATGCAACAGCTAAGCCCACTTCTCCTTCCCGCACCTGTAGAAATACACATGCTGTGGATCCGCTCCAATTGTCAAAAATCATTCAAAATCTCTTCCCTCACATCTCCACTATAACCTGCCCTGATCTCGCTACAGCCCACTATAACAAAACTCTCTCCTCTGCATTAGACACACTTGCCCCTCCCCAGCTGCGCAAAACACCACGCTGTCAGCTACAGCCCTGGCATGCTCAGCAAACACGCTATTTGCAAAAATGCTCCAGTACTGCTGAGCGTGTCTGAAGGAAAACTCACTTTGAACCCGATTTAATACACTATAAGTTTATTCCTCGTTCATACACTTCCGCCCTTCACTTAGCCAAGCAAACTTACTTCTCTCATATCTACTCTTTCCTCAAACCCTAACATCTCTTCTCCACCTTTAACTCTCTCCTCTACCCACCTGCTCCACCACCCCCGCCTGTCTTTAGTTCTCAAGACCTGGCAGACTACTTTTTAAACAAAACACGTACTATCTGAAGCAACATCTCAACACCAACCTGCAATATTCCAACAACAGGCCCAATTACTCCCTCTGCCACCCTCTGTATCTTCCATCCAGCCACTGAGAATGAAGTTTCTTCCTTACTATCTTCCTCACGCCTCACTACCTGCCCACTCGACCCTATCCCTTCTCATCTAATACCCTCCCTATCTTCCACCCTCACTCCTGCTCTTACCCACATCTTCAACCTATCTCTCTCTACCGGCTCATTCCCATCTTCTTTCAAATACGCAAAAGTCACTCCCATACTCAAAAAAAAAACCCCTCCCTCAACCCTAATTCTCCTGAAAGCTACCGCCCCATGTCACTGCTTCCACTAACATCAAAACTCCTTGAAAAACTAGTTTACAATCGCCTAAACCACTTCCTGTCCGCCAGCTCCTTGCTTGACCCACTGCAATCCAGATTCCGCCCAAAACACTCAACTGAGACTGCCCTTACCAAGGTCACAAACAATCTTCTCTCTACTAAAAATATTGGCCACTACTCTATACTCATCTTACTTGACCTCTCAGCTGCCTTCAACACAGTTGACCACCCCCTCCTCCTACAGACCCTTAGCTCTTTTGGTCTCTGTGACACTGCTCTTTCCTGGATTCACTCCTATCTTTCTCACAGGTCATTTTCTGTGTCATTTGCTGGCGACTCCTCCTCTTCTATGCCTCTGTCTGTTGGAGTACCTCAAGGATCTGTTCTGGGTCCTCTACTCTTCTCCATCTATACTTCTTCGCTGGGTAAACTTATCAACAGTTATGGCTTCAAATATCACCTCTATACTGATGACACCCAGATCTACCTCTCCACCCCTACTCTCTCTCCCTCTGTCCTCTCTCATGTCAGCAACCGCTTATCTGGTATTTCATCCTGGGTGGCCTCTCACCACCTAAAGATTAACATGTCCAAGACTGAGCTCCTTCTTATCCTCCCCTCAAGCTCTACGCCAACTTCTGACTTCTCTATCCCTGTTGACGGCATCACCATTTCCCCTTCGCCCCAAGTCCGCTGCTTCGGAGTCACACTTGACTCAAACCTATCCTTCGTCCCCCATAATCAATCGCTTTCTACATCCTGCCGCAATCATCTACGCAATATTTCCAAAATTCGCCCTTTTCTGAGCGCTGACACCACAAAGCAAATAATCCTCTCCCTTGTTATCTCCCAACTTGACTACTGCAATAACCTACTCGCTGGCCTTCCTCTTTCCCACCTCTCCCACCTTCAATCCATCCTAAATGCCTCTGCCAGGCTGATCCACCTTTCCCGTTGATCTGTATCTGCTGCACCTCTCTGTGAGTCCCTTCATTGGCTCCCCATTCACAGCAGAATCAAATTCAAAATTCTCACCCTTACATACAAAACTCTCACCAACGCCGCTCCCCTCTACCTATCCTCTCTAATACTCAAGTATACTCCAGCCCGTCCACTAAGATCCAACAATGACCTGCTCCTTGCATCCGCAACTATCACCTCTTCCCATGCTAGACTACAGGACTTCTGTCGTGCAGCACCTACCCTCTGGAACACTCTCCCTCGTGCTGTCAGGCTTTGCCCTAATCTTTCTTCCTTTAAATGTTCCCTGAAGACTTTTCTGTTCAGGGAAGCCTACCACCCAACTCAATAATAAATTAATTTCACTTACCTAACATTTCCCTCATCTAACTCTGTATTAACATCTTTCTAAATCTTGCAGTCCTCACCTCCTGTTTCTCAACCTTCTAGATTGTAAGTTCCCACGGGAATAGGGCCCTCAATCCCTCCAGTATGTGTTTTTAAATTTTGTCCTGTATCTTACAAGTCTTGTATTGTTTTATTTAAATGAATTATATCCATGGACAGTGCTGCGGAATATGTTGGCGCTTAATAAATAATAATAATAATAATAATAATAAAGTCAGCACACAGCAGCCTAATAAACTGTAATGAACAAGACTGCACCATTCAGCACTCAGCAGCCTAATAAACTGTAATGAACAAGTCATCACTTCCTCTTTTCTTTGATCATAAGACAGCAGAACCATTCATGAAGAAAACAAAATCTTATTAATATATAATGGGAGGGAAAAGAAGGGGGTGGGATATTCGCCTCCTGTCTTTTTTTTTAAAAAAAAAAAGATTATTTATTCACCATAGGCTATAATAATCTGAATTTTATGGCATGACTGGAGGCTTCATATTTTGCATTTTTAAAGCACTTGCATCAAAATTTCAAAACAAAATGAACAATTTAAAAAATGTGTCAGTCAAAGCTCCGAAGTCCCTCTTGAAAACCCTGGGGAAGGAGGGTTCTTTAAACCCCATTTTACCTCTGGGGAGGAGGTTCTATCACCCCTATGTCAAAAGCCCGGGGAAGGGGCTAACAGCCTTCGAGCTGGAGTTATGCCTCTATGTGAGACTGAGAGATATAGGGTCTTCCCAAACCAATTTGCAAGGATAAAAGACTCTGATATTGAGCTATAGAGTTTAGAACAAGTCTAATAGGAGTTAAGGGATACCTCTGAAAAGGACTCAAGGATGATTTAATACGTTGGCCATGGCTGATACAAACTTTCAAAGGCAAAAAACTACTTAGAAGAAGGAAGAGGATAGAAAAGTGAGATACACAAGGAAAATACATTTTCAAAGGAAGAATAAAACTAGGAAAGGAAAGTAAATAAGACCATAATGAGAAACCAGTGTCGCGCTGAGCAGCGACTCGCATGACCGACCGGAGCTAGTCACTGGTCAGGCACGTATCCACATGTACTCTCAGCACAGCACCGGAGGAGATAGACAAAATATATTTAAAGATAGTATAGCCAAAACCAATACAATATTCACCTTCGACTAGACTATCCCTCCAAGGGAAACAATAGGTAAAAGGATTAGAGGAGTACTAAGTAAAAAGCTGGTTAGTACAGAACAGATTAAACAATACTCCTAAGTGAGACGCCCGGGAGAGGGGCGTGAGGCCTTCCAAAGCTGCTTGAGGACGAAAGTGACACTGATACTGGGCTGAAAGAGATTGAAGCATGGGAGACAGTTCTGGAGTGTGTTGAGAGGGTTTATGATCCACCTCAAGAGGGGGAAAGATTTACTTACGGGGCGACAGCAAAGGTAAAAAATTGTAAGCAAAAAGTCCTCTTCGGAAGAAAGAAAAAGTTTAACAGGCTAACATTTGAATTTCGAATATCCTAAACGCAGGCTAAATAAAGTTTGTCTTTAATACAGGCTTAAAATAGTTACAGAATATAGAATTAATAGAGGCTTATTTTTATTATCGGATATTTGGAGAGGGCCAACAGATACCGCTGCGCAAATTAATACAGGCTTAAAGGGACACTGAACCCAATTTTTTTTTTCTTTCGTGATTCAGATAGAGCATGCAATTTTAAGCAACTTTCTAATTTACTCCTATTAATTTTTCTTCTTTCTCTTGCTATCTTTATTTGAAAAAGACATCTAAGCTTTTTTTTTGGTTCAGACTCCGGACAGCACTTTTTTTTTTTGTGTGGATACATTTATCCACCAATCAGCAATCAGCACGTCGTGACCCAGCACGCTCTGCGCACACAATTTTAACTGTGCGCATAATCGCATTCGAGGCGGCAGCAACATTGCAGCAGGCTGAGGGGGCTGAGCAGTTCAAGGCGACACTGATGGCAGGCGGCAATTGAAGGAGCTGGGTGCGGGCTGACGGACCGGAGGTAAGTCAAATCACTCACACTCATGTATCAAATGAAATGTAACCGTGTCAGTCAGACTCTGTATATAAGGCTCTGATACTAATTATATAAGTAGCTAAGGTAGAAGAGTCTTATACACTGACTGAGTCTGACTGTCTGACACATTTCATTTGATGTTGAACTTGAAGGGATCAAAAATGCAAGTGAACAGTACAGTCTTCAAGTTGTCAGTGTAATGTAATTAGTAAGTACTGCAGTCTGCTTGCTTGCATGATTTGCTAATTAATACCAAATCAAGCAAGCAGACTACAGTACTTACTAATTACATTATCATATATGGTTACCTTCACTAACTAATCTAACTCCATTCCAATACAAATGCCGCCCTCACCTCACCTGACTCATACTCATTTATTGTAAACTGATGGAGAGGGGGGAGAAACTGCAGCCTGAATCTTAAAGGGTTAACAGCAAACTAGGTAAACTCCCTGTGATATCTTCTGCAGCTGCTGTACTAAGCAATAAGAAACTTTCAGATCATTTGCTTTTTCTGTTTTCCAGACATGGCTATGGCAGAGCTGAGATACTATGTGTGGCATGTCATCACGTGATACAGAATACATACACAGATCCTGTATGTGACAGACAGAGGGGAACTCTATAATAAAAATCTGTAGACTGTTATAAGGAACTGGGGAGGGGTTTGTGTGTATGGCAGAGTTGAACTCTATAATATAAATCTGTATAAGGAACTGGGGAGAGGGCTGTGTGTATGGCAGAGTTGAACTCTATAATATAAATCTGTATAAGGAACTGGGAGAGGGCTGTGTGTATGGCAGAGTTGAACTCTATAATATAAATCTGTATAAGGAACTGGGGAGAGGGCTGTGTGTATGGCAGAGTTGAACTCTATAATATAAATCTGTATAAGGAACTGGGGAGAGGGCTGTGTTTTTATCACAGAGGGAACCTATATAATATAAATCTGTATAAGGAACTGGGGAGGGGTCTGTGTGTATGGCAGAGTTGAACTCTATAATATAAATCTGTATAAGGAACTGGGGACAGGGCTGTGTATGGCAGAGTTGAACTCTATAATATAAATCTGTATAAGGAACTGGGGACAGGGCTGTGTGTATGGCAGAGTTGAACTCTATAATATAAATCTGTATAAGGAACTGGGAGGGGGCTGTGTGTATGGCAGAGTTGAACTCTATAATATAAATCTGTATAAGGAACTGGGAGGGGGCTGTGTGTATGGCAGAGGGAACCTATATAATATAATTTTGTATAAGGAACTGGGGAGGGGTCTGTGTGTATGGCAGAGGGAACCTCTATAATATAAATCTGTATAAGGAACTGGGGACAGGGCTGTGTGTATGGCAGAGTTGAACTCTATAATATAAATCTGTATAAGGAACTGGGAGGGGTCTGTGTGTATGACAGAGTTGAACTCTATAATATAAATCTGTATAAGGAACTGGGGAGGGGTCTGTGTGTATGGCAGAGTTGAACTCTATAATATAAATCTGTATAAGGAACTGGGGACAGGGCTGTGTGTATGGCAGAGTTGAACTCTATAATATAAATCTGTATAAGGAACTGGGGAGAGGGCTGTGTGTATGGCAGAGTTGAACTCTATAATATAAATCTGTATAAGGAACTGGGGAGAGGGCTGTGTGTATGGCAGAGTTGAACTCTATAATATAAATATGTATAAGGAACTGGGGACAGGGCTGTGTGTATGGCAGAGTTGAACTCTATAATATAAATCTGTATAAGGAACTGGGGAGAGGGCTGTGTTTTTATCACAGAGGGAACCTATATCATATAAATCTGTATAAGGAACTGGGGAGGGGTCTGTGTGTATGGCAGAGTTGAACTCTATAATATAAATCTGTATAAGGAACTGGGAGAGGGCTGTGTGTATGACAGAGTTGAACTCTATAATATAAATCTGTATAAGGAACTGGGAGGGGTCTGTGTGTATGGCAGAGTTGAACTCTATAATATAAATCTGTATAAGGAACTGGGAGAGGGCTGTGTGTATGGCAGAGTTGAACTCTATAATATAAATCTGTATAAGGAACTGGGAGAGGGCTGTGCGTATGGCAGAGTTGAACTCTATAATATAAATCTGTATAAGGAACTGGGAGAGGGCTGTGTGTATGGCAGAGTTGAACTCTATAATATAAATCTGTATAAGGAACTGGGAGATGGCTGTGCGTATGACAGAGTTGAACTCTATAATATAAATCTGTATAAGGAACTGGGGAGAGGGCTGTGTGTATGGCAGAGTTGAACTCTATAATATAAATCTGTATAAGGAACTGGGGACAGGGCTGTGTGTATGGCAGAGTTGAACTCTATAATATAAATCTGTATAAGGAACTGGGAGAGGGCTGTGCGTATGACAGAGTTGAACTCTATAATATAAATCTGTATAAGGAACTGGGGAGAGGGCTGTGTGTATGGCAGAGTTGAACTCTATAATATAAATCTGTATAAGGAACTGGGGACAGGGCTGTGTGTATGGCAGAGTTGAACTCTATAATATAAATCTGTATAAGGAACTGGGAGGGGTCTGTGTGTATGGCAGAGTTGAACTCTATAATATAAATCTGTATAAGGAACTGGGGAGGGGTCTGTGTGTATGGCAGAGTTGAACTCTATAATATAAATATATATAAGGAACTGGGAGGGGTCTGTGTGTATGGCAGAGTTGAACTCTATAATATAAATCTGTATAAGGAACTGGGAGAGGGCTGTGTGTATGGCAGAGTTGAACTCTATAATATAAATCTGTATAAGGAACTGGGAGGGGTCTGTGTGTATGGCAGAGTTGAACTCTATAATATAAATCTGTATAAGGAACTGGGAGAGGGCTGTGTGTATGGCAGAGTTGAACTCTATAATATAAATCTGTATAAGGAACTGGGAGAGGGCTGTGTGTATGACAGAGTTGAACTCTATAATATAAATCTGTATAAGGAACTGGGAGAGGGCTGTGTGTATGGCAGAGTTGAACTCTATAATATAAATATGTATAAGGAACTGGGAGGGGTCTGTGTGTATGGCAGAGTTGAACTCTATAATATAAATCTGTATAAGGAACTGGGGAGGGGTCTGTGTGTATGGCAGAGTTGAACTCTATAATATAAATCTGTATAAGGAACTGGGGAGAGGGCTGTGTGTATGGCAGAGTTGAACTCTATAATATAAATATGTATAAGGAACTGGGGAGGGGTCTGTGTGTATGGCAGAGTTGAACTCTATAATATAAATCTGTATAAGGAACTGGGAGGGGTCTGTGTGTATGGCAGAGTTAAACTCTATAATATAAATCTGTATAAGGAACTGGGGACAGGGCTGTGTGTATGGCAGAGTTGAACTCTATAATATAAATCTGTATAAGGAACTGGGGAGAGGTCTGTTTTTATCAAAGAGGGGACCTATATAATATAAATATGTATAAGGAACTGGGGACAGGGCTGTGTGTATGGCAGAGTTGAACTCTATAATATAAATCTGTATAAGGAACTGGGAGAGGGCTGTGTGTATGACAGAGTTGAACTCTATAATATAAATCTGTATAAGGAACTGGGAGAGGGCTGTGTGTATGGCAGAGTTGAACTCTATAATATAAATCTGTATAAGGAACTGGGAGAGGGCTGTGTGTATGGCAGAGTTGAACTCTATAATATAAATCTGTATAAGGAACTGGGAGAGGGCTGTGTGTATGCTAGAGGGAACCTCTATAATATAAATCTGTATAAGGAACTGGGGACAGGGCTGTGTGTATGGCAGAGTTGAACTCTATAATATAAATCTGTATAAGGAACTGGGGACAGGGCTGTGTGTATGGCAGAGTTGAACTCTATAACATAAATATATATAAGGAACTGGGGAGGGGTCTGAGGCATAGGGAACCTCTATATTGTGATAATTTTTTATTAATTAGGTTTTGGCAGGCGTTAGACCTCTCTATGGTACTGTATGTCATGAGATGCAGGACACGGCAATGATGGTACAACTCTATTTTATTACAGAGCACTGAAACATACATCTAGTCAGGTTGATTTCACTAACTGCGACACAGACTACCGGATCTCTTCTCTTTTTTAAAGGCGAAGCATACATTTGAATATAACAAATAACAAGGTATACGAACAGAGTATACAACAACATTTTTTTTGAACAATATATAAACAGATAGGTTCAGAAAATATAAACACATAAATTACATCCTGACTTGGACATAGGGGTAGACTACCCTAGTCCACAGTGACCATGGGATTATTCTGCCCATACTTCCGGTCACTGTTCTAGCCCATATATCGGGCCGGAAGTCTCACCACTCTTCTGCTTGATGTAACTTTGCATGATCTGTCCTCTGATACAGAAGATGGTGAATTAGAGTCCGCTGGAGGCAAAGATATATCCCCACTGTGATCTTGCTGAGGGGAAGGCACCTCTCTTAGAACAGGGGATCCCACCGGCGGTGGTACTGAGGCATCCAGTTCCAGACTCTCAGGTACAGGCTGAAGATGTCTTCGGTTACGGCGTGTAACCGTCCCTCACTCAGTAAGGACTGTATAAGTCCTTGGTTCTGGAGAGCGGCCAACTACCGTAGCAGGCATCTTCCATTTGTTCTCATCATCCAGTTTAATTCTGACAGTTTGCCCCGGATTCAGTTCCTGTAAGGGCCTGACAGAATGTCTCCTGTCGTAGAAGAAACGATAACCCTTTTTGGCCTCTTCATCCCTCCTAAGGACTTAGTCCCGAGGAACAGGGCCAGGCGGCTTGAAGACACCCACTGAGGGTAAAGTGGTGCGAATCTGGCGTCTTAGCATCAGCTGTGCCGGGCTAAACCCGGTAGCTTGAATGGGCGTAACCCTGTATGACAAGAGGGCCAGGTACGGCTCAGATTGCTTTAGAATGAATTTTGTTGTTTGAACTGCCCTTTCAGCCATTCCGTTGGCCTGCGGATAATGTGGACTTGACGTGGAATGTACAAAGTCATATTCCCTGCTGAAAGCACTGAACTCTGTAGAAGCAAACTGCATACCATTATCACTCACCAGCTCCATTGGAATGCCCCACCAGGCGAACAAGCTTTTCAGGCGAATGATAACGGCTTGACTTGTATATATAAAAACTTAAATCTTTATTAAATTTGCAAATAAAAAGGTGATCCGTATCACCTAAATACCCCACACTAGATATTACCCTCAGAGATACCGCTCACACTGCATGCTACAAGAAAGCTACTTCCCTGTATTCTTGGCCGATAACTGGAATCATCGGCATCAGGTGTCAGAGGTAGCATACAAAAACATTAGGAAGCAGCGTATACGGTAAATAAGGCTAACCAATATTTTTAAAAACTAGAACAGCACAAATGCATTTCGGCCGCTATATGGCCTTTTTCAATGTGATTCGAGTTAAAAAAGTGACAAGCTGAACCTCCGTTTTCCTAGCCTTTTAAACCTTAGTGTGAGGAGCTAAGAACCAATCATCAAGGCGGAAATAGGCGGGCCTCTTAGCCAATCAAAAACGATTGTTTATGTCTTGCCCTAATTGACAATGATATCTATGTTCCAATTGGACAGAATTACAAAAGACCAAGGACAAGGAAACAAGTCAAGTTTTATTTGAAATCCTAAACCACAAACCAAAATGAACAAATCAAGCAGTCAGAACTAAATATAATAAACCTTACAGACAGAACACTAACAGACACCCAAATTTCCATACTCAAAAAGGGCCTCACATTTGTACCCACATCCACAACTGACAAGTTCGAAGTAATCAGATGTCCATCTCTTTGTACGTAAGATACTCCTTAAGAAATATTTATCTAGGAATAATGACTATGAATCACTAGACAAAGCAGATATGACTGCTATTACTAATTTAATTTCATTATTAGAAGAGTCTAATGTAGAGGATGTACAGGCCACACAAGGGGATATGAACTGGAGAAAAATACTCAAGTCTAAATCACGATTTGTACCACCCAGTAACATTTCTCACAATGCGATATCGTTTTTGAATCTTGTTTGTAAAGATATTCTCTGTCTCCCTGATATTAAAGGGACATTAAACACTAAATACATGCTAGATAGAATGATGCATTCAAAGAAAAGATTAGTTCATGACTAACATGTAGATGTATTTTTTAAAGTTTCATTAGTTGTTTACACTTATTTTGTCACTTTTTAAAGTTATAGGCCTAGATTTAGAGTTCGGCGGTAGCCGTCAAAACCAGCGTTAGAGGCTCCTAACGCTGGTTTTGGGCGCCCGCTGGTATTTGGAGTCAGTGATTAAAGGGTCTAACGCTCACTTTTCAGCCGCGACTTTTCCATACCGCAGATCCCCCTACGCCATTTGCGTAGCCTATCTTTTCAATGGGATCTTTCTAACGCTGGTATTTAGAGTCGTTTCTGCAGTGAGCGTTAGAGCTCTAACGACAAGATTCCAGCCGCCTGAAAAAAGCAGGAGTTAAGAGCTTTCTGGCTAACGCCGGTTTATAAAGCTCTTAACTACTGTACCCTAAAGTACACTAACACCCATAAACTACCTATGTACCCCTAAACCGAGGTCCCCCCACATCGCCGCCACTCGATTAAAATTTTTAACCCCTAATCTGCCGACCGCCACCTACGTTATACTTATGTACCCCTAATCTGCTGCCCCTAACACCGCCGACCCCTGTATTATATCTATTAACCCCTAACTTGCCCCCCACAACGTCGCCGCAAGCTACTTAAAATAATTAACCCCTAATCTTCCGACCGCAAATCGCCGCCACCTACGTTATCCCTATGTACCCCTAATCTGCTACCCCTAACATCGCCGACCCCTATGTTATATTTATTAACCCCTAATCTGCCCCCCACAACGTCGCCGACACCTACCTACACTTATTAACCCCTAATCTGCCGAGCGGACCTGAGCGCTACTATAATAAAGTTATTAACCCCTAATCCGCCTCACTAACCCTATCATAAATAGTATTAACCCCTAATCTGCCCTCCCTAACATCGCCGACACCTACCTTCAATTATTAACCCCTAATCTGCCGACCGGAGCTCACCGCTATTCTAATAAATGTATTAACCCCTAAAGCTAAGTCTAACCCTAACACTAACACCCCCCTAAGTTAAATATAATTTTTATCTAACGAAATAAATTAACTCTTATTAAATAAATAATTCCTATTTAAAGCTAAATACTTACCTGTAAAATACATCCTAATATAGCTACAATATAAATTATAATTATATTATAGCTATTTTAGGATTAATATTTATTTTACAGGCAACTTTGTAATTATTTTAACCAGGTACAATAGCTATTAAATAGTTAAGAACTATTTAATAGTTACCTAGTTAAAATAATTACAAATTTACCTGTAAAATAAATCCTAACCTAAGATATAATTAAACCTAACACTACCCTATCAATAAAATAATTAAATAAACTACCTACAATTACCTACAATTAACCTAACACTACACTATCAATAAATTAATTAAACACAATTGCTACAAATAAATAACATTAAATAAACTATCTAAAGTACAAAAAATAAAAAAGAACTAAGTTACAGAAAATAATAAAATATTTACAAACATAAGAAAAATATTACAACAATTTTAAACTAATTACACCTACTCTAAGCCCCCTAATAAAATAACAAAGCCCCCCAAAATAAAAAATTCCCTACCCTATTCTAAAATACAAATATTACAAGCTCTTTTACCTTACCAGCCCTGAACAGGGCCCTTTGCGGGGCATGCCCCAAGAATTTCAGCTCTTTTGCCTGTAAAAAAAAACATACTATACCCCCCCCCAACATTACAACCCACCACCCACATACCCCTAATCTAACCCAAACCCCCCTTAAATAAACCTAACACTACCCCCCTGATGATCTTCCTACCTTGTCTTCACCATGCCAGGTTCACCGATCCGTCCTGGCTCCAAGATCTTCATCCAACCCAAGCGGGGGCTAGACATCCACTGAAGAAGTCCAGAAGAGGGTCCAAAGTCTTCCTCCTATCCGGCAAGAAGAGGACATCCGGACCGGCAAACATCTTCTCCAAGCGGCATCTTCTATCTTCTTCCATCCGATGACGACCGGCTCCATCTTGAAGACCTCCAGCGCGGATCCATCCTCTTCTTCCGACGACTAGACGACGAATGACGGTTCCTTTAAGGGACGTCATCCAAGATGGCGTCCCTCGAATTCCGATTGGCTGATAGGATTCTATCAGCCAATCGGAATTAAGGTAGGAATTTTCTGATTGGCTGATGGAATCAGCCAATCAGAATATAGTTCAATCCGATTGGCTGATCCAATCAGCCAATCAGATTGAGCTCGCATTCTATTGGCTGATCGGAACAGCCAATAGAATGCAAGCTCAATCTGATTGGCTGATTGGATCAGCCAATCGGATTGAACTATATTCTGATTGGCTGATTCCATCAGCCAATCAGAAAATTCCTACCTTAATTCCGATTGGCTGATAGAATCCTATCAGCCAATCGGAATTCGAGGGACGCCATCTTGGATGACGTCCCTTAAAGGAACCGTCATTCGTCGTCTAGTCGTCGGAAGAAGAGGATGGATCCGCGCTGGAGGTCTTCAAGATGGAGCCGGTCGTCATCGGATGGAAGAAGATAGAAGATGCCGCTTGGAGAAGATGTTTGCCGGTCCGGATGTCCTCTTCTTGCCGGATAGGAGGAAGACTTTGGACCCTCTTCTGGACTTCTTCAGTGGATGTCTAGCCCCCGCTTGGGTTGGATGAAGATCTTGGAGCCAGGACGGATCGGTGAACCTGGCATGGTGAAGACAAGGTAGGAAGATCATCAGGGGGGTAGTGTTAGGTTTATTTAAGGGGGGTTTGGGTTAGATTAGGGGTATGTGGGTGGTGGGTTGTAATGTTGGGGGGGGGGTATAGTATGTTTTTTTTTACAGGCAAAAGAGCTGAAATTCTTGGGGCATGCCCCGCAAAGGGCCCTGTTCAGGGCTGGTAAGGTAAAAGAGCTTGTAATATTTGTATTTTAGAATAGGGTAGGGAATTTTTTATTTTGGGGGGCTTTGTTATTTTATTAGGGGGCTTAGAGTAGGTGTAATTAGTTTAAAATTGTTGTAATATTTTTCTTATGTTTGTAAATATTTTATTATTTTCTGTAACTTAGTTCTTTTTTATTTTTTGTACTTTAGATAGTTTATTTAATGTTATTTATTTGTAGCAATTGTGTTTAATTAATTTATTGATAGTGTAGTGTTAGGTTAATTGTAGGTAATTGTAGGTAGTTTATTTAATTATTTTATTGATAGGGTAGTGTTAGGTTTAATTATATCTTAGGTTAGGATTTATTTTACAGGTAAATTTGTAATTATTTTAACTAGGTAACTATTAAATAGTTCTTAACTATTTAATAGCTATTGTACCTGGTTAAAATAATTACAAAGTTGCCTGTAAAATAAATATTAATCCTAAAATAGCTATAATATAATTATAATTTATATTGTAGCTATATTAGGATTTATTTTACAGGTAAGTATTTAGCTGTAAATAGGAATTATTTATTTAATAAGAGTTAATTTATTTCGTTAGATAAAAATTATATTTAACTTAGGGGGGTGTTAGTGTTAGGGTTAGACTTAGCTTTAGGGGTTAATACATTTATTAGAATAGCGGTGAGCTCCGGTCGGCAGATTAGGGGTTAATAATTGAAGGTAGGTGTCGGCGATGTTAGGGAGGGCAGATTAGGGGTTAATACTATTTATGATAGGGTTAGTGAGGCGGATTAGGGGTTAATAACTTTATTATAGTAGCGCTCAGGTCCGCTCGGCAGATTAGGGGTTAATAAGTGTAGGTAGGTGTCGGCGACGTTGTGGGGGGCAGATTAGGGGTTAATAAATATAACATAGGGGTCGGCGATGTTAGGGCAGCAGATTAGGGGTACATAGGGATAACGTAGGTGGCGGCGGTTTACGGAGCGGCAGATTAGGGGTTAAAAGTGTAATGCAGGGGTCAGCGATAGCGGGGGGCGGCAGATTAGGGGTTAATAAGTGTAAGGTTAGGGGTGTTTAGACTCGGGGTACATGTTAGGGTGTTAGGTGCAGACTTAGGAGGTGTTTCCCCATAGGAAACAATGGGGCTGCGTTAGGAGCTGAACGCTGCTTTTTTGCAGGTGTTAGGTTTTTTTTCAGCTCAAACAGCCCCATTGTTTCCTATGGGAGAATCGTGCACGAGCACGTTTTTGATGCCGGCCGCGTCCGTAAGCAACTCTGGTATCGAGAGTTGCATTTGCGGTAAAAATGCTCTACGCTCCTTTTTTGGAGCCTAACGCAGCATTTGTTTGAACTCTCGATACCAGAGTTAAATTTATGGTGCGGCCAGAAAAAAAACCCGCGGAGCGTTAACAGCCCTTTTACCGCCGAACTCTAAATCTAGGCCTTAGTGTCTATAAAACACTGGGAGCTGCCATGTTGTAACTTGTCTTACCTTCTCTGCTGTGGCCAATTAGGGTCAGTTATAAATAGGTCACTAGAGTGTGCAGCCAATAGTTGTGCTGGATTTAACAGTGTTCTGCACTTCCATTTCTAACAGCAACTGAAAGCTCACAATTTCAGAATGGAATTACAGGCAAAGAGGACAAAATAAATAATGAAAGTATATTGCAGAGTTGTTTTATTATATACAATTTATCATTTTATATTACCATCTCAAAGTGTTTAATGTCCCTTTAAGGAGTCTAGTGATGATAATTTAACATTTGAAGAGAAACAAGCTCTGAAAGAATTAACACAATGGTCAGATATCCAAATCAAGCAAAGTGATAAAGGTGGTAATATTGTCCTGTGGCCTACTAATATGTACATAAATGAAGCCAAAAGACAACTTAATAACAGTAAAAACTACAAAATTGTCTTTGGTAATCCTACAGAGGACTTTCTTAAGCAGTATAATAAACTCATAAGTTCAGCCCTATCTGAAGGCACTATTGACAAGAAAGAATTTAGCTTTCTAGAGACTAAGCATCCGAGAATAGCGACTCTATATCTGCTCCCTAAAGTACATAAAGACCTAACATGCCCCCAGGGAAGACCAATAGTATCCGGCATAGGTTCTTTAATGGAAAAGGTTAGCAGATATATTGATGCCAGACTTCGATACGGAGTAGAGTCCCTCCCGTCTTATACCAGAGACACAATGCACAGGCTCAACAAAATAGATCAGATTGCATTAACTTCAACATCCTTTTTAGTGACTTGTGATGTTGAATCACTATACACTAGCATTGACACTAAATGGGGATGCAAAGCTGTATCACATTATTTGTTGAAAGATAAAACTATGTCCAACGAAACAAAGGAATTCTTAATAGAACTATTGGAATTTGTCCTAGGACACAATTATTTTGTGTTTGATGATAAGTTTTAACTGCAAACGTGCGGAACAGCGATGGGGACGTCCTGCGCTCCTACCTATGCAAACATATACCTGGGCTGGTGGGAGGAGACCGTAGTATTTCATGATACTATGAATCGGTTTACACAATACATCACCCACTGGTCCAGGTATATAGATGACATCTTTTTTGTATGGGAGGGTACAATCGAGTTTTTATCTGAGTTCATTACCACTTTAAACACGAATCCCTTAGGTTTATTTCTCACCATGAATAGTGATAAGCATAAAGTGGAATTCTTAGATATTACTATCAGGAAGGGTGAGAATTGTCTGGAAACAGATATATACAGAAAACCCACATCAACCAACAATATATTGTGCAATGATAGTTACCACCATCCTAACACCATAAAAAGCTTACTGATAGGTGAATAACTTAGGATTCGTAGGAATTGTTCCACAGTAGAGTCTTTTACTCAAGCAGCGAAGGACTTGAGAACAAGATTATTACAAAGAGGTTATACTAAGAAGGCTCTAGCTAAAGCCTACAATAGAGCCTTAGGAAGGGATAGGTCTGATCTTTTGAAACCTGGAAACAAAGATTCCACAAACCCCCCTTAGGTTTATATCTACGTACACAAATCAGAGTAAATCAATCTCCAGCATTGTTCGAAAATATTGGCATATTCTGAAAGCTGATGATATATTAGATACTGTCATTCCTGAACAACCACTGTTTACCTATAGAAGGGCGAATAATTTAAGTGACTGTTTGACAACCGGTCATTTTAACAGAAATGCTAAAAAAAAATCCCACTATATAAAGGGTCTATTGCATGTGGAGGTTGTAGTATATGTCCACACATGACAAAGAAGAAATTCATATTTGACAGATTCCATAAAAAATGGATGATCAACAGCCATATTAACTGTAAAAGTACTAACGTAATATACTGTGTGTCATGTGAATGTGACCTTATCTATGTAGGAATGACTACAAGGTCCCTTGGTACGAGGATGACGGAGCACCTAAGTAATATTAGATCTGCCATTAAGACTTTGGAAAGAGGCAAGAAACTTACAAGTGTAGCCAGACACTTTTTTCAAAAACATAATTGCAACACAAAGTCTTTCAAATGCTGGGGATTGGAGTGTATTAAACCTGGGATCAGGGGTGGAGAAACGGAACAGGCTTTACTCAAAAAAGAAGCCAGATGGATTTTTAAATTGAACTCAGTTATGCCATTTGGCATGAATGAAAATAATAATTTCTGGGTTTATTTGTAAATATTGCTAATTTAAATATGATATGTATAGTGGAAGATACTAAATAATATGCCTAGTGTTGATAATATCATAAATGAACGATTACAGTATGGCAATTATTTGATACGATTACTTAGATGGTCTTAATCTAAGTTATCCAACACTATATATATATATATATATATATATATATATATATATACATACATACAGGTGGCCCTCATTTTACAACGGTTCAATTTACACCGTTTCAGAATAACAACCTTTTTTTCCAGTCATGTGACTGCTATTGAAAAGCATTGAGAAGCAGTGCATTTATTAAAATAGCCAGTAGGTGGAGCTGTCCGCTTGTGTTGCAGCAAAGCCAAGCAAGCTGAAATTAATTTGTTTAACCAGACCTGAGCTATCGAGCAGATTTCAAAGGAAAAAGATCTTCCTGTCTATAAATCAGTCCAGATTGGAATGCATAAAAAGAACTGTTTGCAGAAAAATGCAAATGAAGCCTGTGTTGTGTGATTATTTTATAAGGTTTATAATGCTGTTTAGCATTTAAAGTCTTCATTTCAAAGCTTTAAAAATATTGTATTAGGTGTTACTTATGACAATTTTGAGAGGGGCCTGGAACCTATCTCCCTCACTTCCCATTGACTTACATTATAAACTGGGTTTCAATTTACAACG
The DNA here is from genome assembly GCF_027579735.1 of Bombina bombina. Taxonomy (NCBI): domain Eukaryota; kingdom Metazoa; phylum Chordata; class Amphibia; order Anura; family Bombinatoridae; genus Bombina; species Bombina bombina. The sequence goes on from NW_026510965.1 coordinate 102,172, forward strand.
GTTTCAATTTACAACCATTCCTTCTGGAACCTAACCCCGGCGTAAATTGAGGGCTACCTGTATATATAATTTTTTTTTATTTTTTACACAATTGGTATGATCATGATTGACGTTTCCTAATGGGCAGAGGACTGATGATGAGTACCATTGTGCATTTATGATTAGCGTAATTAATAAACCCATAGTTTGGGATGTGCACCCAGAATGGGCTATCATAAATGAGTAATTGTATAAATGGACTAATATTAAAGAGAAGAATTAATTTCTTTTTTGATACAGTTAACATTTAATGATTTGAATAGTATGAGCCTACCTATCAGACTGTAATTAATAAATAAGTGCTTTATTAAAATGTCATTAAGGTTTGGTTATGGTCTGGGAGCCTGTGCTACAAAGAAACCTTAAGACGTCTTTTATCAGTCTGAATGGATTAAATTCTAGATGTGCATGTCCCATATATATATTATGGCATCTTTCTAACATGCCACCCTTAGTGTAGTCAGATGGCAATGATATGAATAATCAGAATTACACCCACACCCTCAGAAGCTTAATATGACAAAGACCTACTCATGAATGAATCACTGAATATGTAAGGTATTAAAACCGCGCAACATATGCTTTTGACGGAACATTAGGCTGTCCTTATAATGTGGAGTAACCAGCCTGTGCAGCTGCCTGTCAGACATTGCTTGGCGTGATTTAAACTAGAACAAGCTTGAGCTTGCATCTGATCGCATATAAACATGGAGAGAAGTAATCTACACTCACAATTACTGTGTAGATGCGGCTGAGTACATATGCGTATGATCATGAGGAATAGTCTGTGTTAGATTGTACAACATTTGTGAGTATGATATGACACACAATAATAGCTTGATTCCAGACGGACTTTAACATAGGAGAAGTATATTTGGTTGATAAGAGGTGATAGGATATGCGTTTTGTAATTCTGTCCAAATGGAACATAGATATCATTGTCAATTAGGGCAAGACATAAACAATCGTTTTTGATTGGCTATCTATGAGGCGCGCCTATTTCCGCCTTGATGATTGGTTCTTAGCTCCTCACACTAAGGTTTAAAAGGCTAGGATAACGGAGGTTCGGCTTGTCACTTTTTTTACTCGAATCACATTGAAAAAGGCCGTATAGCGGCCGAAATGCATTTGTGATGTTCTAGTTTTTAAAAATATTGGTTACCCTTATTACAGTATACGCTGCTTGCTGATGTTTTTGTATGCTACCTTTGACACCTGATGCCGATGATTCCAGTTATCGGCCAGGAATACAGGGAGGTAGCTTTCTTGTAGCATGCAGCCTGAGCGGTATCTCTGAGGGTAATATCTAGTGTGGGGTATTTAGGTGATACGGATCACCTTTTTATTTGCAAATTTAATAAAGATTTAAGTTTTTATATATACCGTCACAGACTAGCAATGTCTATATGCTGTTTGTATAAAGCAATACACACACTATAGGTGTAAGAGTGCTTAATAATCCCCTCCTTGTTCCTCTTCTCTTCCCCTTCCCTGTTATTCAAGTCTAAAGGAACAACAATTGGAAGAAATGCATCTGAAATTTCATCAAAGAGGGTACAATCGTAAACACTTACGGGAATCATTTAAAGAATCTCTAACTATGACCCAGGAACAGGCTTTGATAAAGAAATCAAGAACATCTACAAAGAAAAGATTGATATTCTCAACAGAATTTACCCCTGATAAAATGGCACTACCTAATGCCTAGATTTAGAATTCTGCATTAGCCGTCAAAACCAGCTTTAAGGGCTCCTAACGCTGCTTTTTACCGCCCGCTGGTATTTAGAGTCAGGCAGGAAAGGGTCTAACGCTCACTTTCCAGCCGCGACTTTTCCATACCGCAGATCCCCTTACGCCAATTGCGTATCCTATCTTTTCAATGGGATCTTCCTAACGCCAGTATTTAGAGTCTTGGCTGAAGTGAGCGGTAGACCCTCTACCGACAAGACACCAGCCGCAGAAAAAAGTCAGGAGTTAAGAGCTTTATGGGCTAACGCCGGTTTATAAAGCTCTTAACTACTGTGCTCTAAATTACACTAACACCCATAAACTACCTATGTACCCCTAAACTGAGGTCCCCCCAAATTGCCGCCACTATAATAAATATTTTTAACCCCTAATCTGCCGACCGGACACCGCCGCCACCTACATTATTCCTATGAACCCCTAATCTGCTGCCCCTAACATCGCCAACACCTACATTATATTTATTAACCCCTAATCTGCCCCCCCATGTCGCCGCTACCTTACCTACACTTATTAACCCCTAATCTGCCAACCGGACCTCGCCGCATCTATAATAAATGTATTAACCCCTAAACCGCCTCACTCCCGCCTCGCAAACCCTATAATAAATAGTATTAACCCCTAATCTGCCCTCCCTAACATTGCCGCCACCTAACTTCAAGTATTAACCCCTAATCTGCCAACCGGACCTCGCCGCTACTCTAATAAATGTATTAGCCCCTAAAGCTAAGTCTAACCCTAACCCAGGGGCGGATTAAGGCATAGGCCAACAAGGCCGGTGCCTAGGGCAGCAGATTTTTAAGGGGCAGCAGAATTTTGAGTCCCTAGGGCCACTCTACTGAACTCAGGGCCGGGTGGCTAAATCAACCAATTACTAATGACTTAAATGGCTGGCCCGGCTTATTGCTATCCTATGGGATTGTATGTGGGTGCGCATGACGTGGTGACAGTGGAGGCGGAGCTCACTTGCGCAGCCTGGCTTGGACTGAGAGGGAATGCGTTATTCTTCTTGGCTCCACTGCGTGATTGAGACTCACACAGACTACACAGTGCAGTGTGCACTACAACCTGACCACTGTGAAACAGCATATGCCTTTCTCCCTTCAATACATCTTCATTAGGCATTAAAATACTTAAACGGATTAGTCACTAAATACTTGTACATTTACTGTTTGTCTATCTGTCATACATGCAAAGAATACGTATTTATTGCTGAATCTATACAACTATTTGACTTAAAACACAACTGAAAATATGTTGTATGCATTTAATACATTCAGAAACAATACAAGTATATACTTTATTATGATTGTATCATGTGACTTTATCCCCTAGGATACAATTCCTAAACCTATCATAACTACTGTTGTATTTTTTAAGTACTTTTAAAGGCCAGTTTGTATATTCATTACATATTTATCCAAGCAGATATTTTGCTTAAATAACTGTCAATCACCAAAGAAGATGTTTAAGGTTAAACAACTAGGTAGGAAAAATCTGATTGGCTGATTGAATCAGCCAATCAGATTCAAGTTCAATCCGATTGGCTGATTGGATCAGCCAATCAGATTAAGCTTGCATTCTATTGGCTGATCGGAACAGCCAATAGAATGCGAGCTCAATCTGATTGGCTGATCCAATCAGCCAATCGGATTGAACTTGAATCTGATTGGCTAATAGAATCCTATCAGTCAATCGGAATTCGAGGGACACCATCTTAGATGACGTAATTTAAAGGAACCTTCATTCGTCGTTAGTCTGTCGGTGAGGAAGGATGGCTCCGCGTCGGCTGCTTCAAGATGGACCCGCTCCGCTCCGGATGGAAGAAGATAGAAGATGCCGCCTGGATGAAGACTTTGGACCCTCTGGAGGACCTCTTCTTGCCGGATAGGATGAAGACTTCGGACCCTCTTCTGGATGGATCGGTGATACCCGGCTGGGTGAATACAAGGTAGGGAAATATTCAGGGGCTTAGTGTTAGGTTTTTTAAGGGGAGTTTGGGTGGGTTAGATTAGGGGTATGTGGGTGGTGGGTTGTAATGTTGTGGTGGGTATTGTATGTTTTTTTTTTTTACAGGCAAGAGCTGATTTCTTTGGGGCATGCCCCGCAAAAAGCCCTTTTAAGGGCTGGTAAGGTAATAGAGCTGTTAACTTTTTATTTTAGAATAGGGTAGGGCATTTTTTTATTTTGGGGGCTTTGTTATTTTTTTAGGGGGCTTAGAGTAGGTGTAATTAGTTTCAATTCTTGTAATCTTTTTTTTATTTTTTGTAATTTAGTGTTTGATTTAATTGTAGGTAGTTTAGTTAATTAATTTATTGATAGTGTAGTGTTAGGTTTAATTGTAACTTAGGTTAGGATTTATTTTACAGGTAATTTTGTAATTATTTTAACTAGGTAGCTATTAAATAGTAAATAACTATTTAATAGCTATTGTACCTAGTTAAAATAAATACAATAAACAAAAACAAATAAATATAAATGCTAAAATAGCTACAATATAATTATTCGTTATATTGTAGCTATATTAGGGTTTATTTTACAGGTAAGTATTTAGCTTTAAATAGGATTAATTTATTTAATAAGAAATAAGTTATTTCGTTAGATTTAAATTATATTTAACTTAGGGGGGTGTTGGGGTTAGGGTTAGACTTAGCTTTAGGGGTTAAAACATTTATTAGAGTAGCGGAGAGGTTCGGTCGGCAGATTAGGGGTTAATACTATTTATTATAGGGTTTGCGAGGCGGGAGTGAGGCGGTTTAGGGGTTAATACATTTATTATAGTGGCTGCGAGGTCCGGTCGGCAGATTAGGGGTTAATAAGTGTAGGTAAGGTAGCAGCGACGTTGGGGGGGGCAGATTAGGGGTTAATAAATATAATGTAGGGGTCGGCGGTGTTATGGGCAGCAGATTAGGGGTACATAGGTATAATGTAGGTTGCGGCGGTGTCCGGAGCGGCAGATTAGGGGTTAATACAGGGAGTGCAGAATTATTAGGCAAGTTGTATTTTTGAGGATTAATTTTATTATTGAACAACAACCATGTTCTCAATGAACCCAAAAAACTCATTAATATCAAAGCTGAATAGTTTTGGAAGCAGTTTTTAGTTTGTTTTTAGTTATAGCTATTTTAGGGGGATATCTGTGTGTGCAGGTGACTATTACTGTGCATAATTATTAGGCAACTTAACAAAAAACAAATATATACCCATTTCAATTATTTATTTTTACCAGTGAAACCAATATAACATCTCAACATTCACAAATATACATTTCTGACATTCAAAAACAAAACAAAAACAAATCAGTGACCAATATAGCCACCTTTCTTTGCAAGGACACTCAAAAGCCTGCCATCCATGGATTCTGTCAGTGTTTTGATCTGTTCACCATCAACATTGCGTGCAGCAGCAACCACAGCCTCCCAGACACTGTTCAGAGAGGTGTACTGTTTTCCCTCCTTGTAAATCTCACATTTGATGATGGACCACAGGTTCTCAATGGGGTTCAGATCAGGTGAACAAGGAGGCCATGTCATTAGATTTTCTTCTTTTATACCCTTTCTTGCCAGCCACGCTGTGGAGTACTTGGACGCGTGTGATGGAGCATTGTCCTGCATGAAAATCATGTTTTTCTTGAAGGATGCAGACTTCTTCCTGTACCACTGCTTGAAGAAGGTGTCTTCCAGAAACTGGCAGTAGGACTGGGAGTTGAGCTTGACTCCATCCTCAACCCAAAAAGGCCCCACAAGCTTATCTTTGATGATACAAGCCCAAACCAGTACTCCACCTCCACCTTGCTGGCGTCTGAGTCAGACTGGAGCTCTCTGCCCTTTACCAATCCAGCCACGGGCCCATCCATCTGGACCATCAAGACTCACTCTCATTTCATCAGTCCATAAAACCTTAGAAAAATCAGTCTTGAGATATTTCTTGGCCCATTCTTGACATTTCAGCTTGTGTGTCTTGTTCAGTGGTGGTCGTCTTTCAGCCTTTCTTACCTTGGCCATGTCTCTGAGTATTGCACACCTTGTGCTTTTGGGCACTCCAGTGATGTTGCAGCTCTGAAATATGGCCAAACTGGTGGCAAGTGGCATCTTGGCAGCTGCACGCTTGACTTTTCTCAGTTCATGGGCAGTTATTTTGCGCCTTGGTTTTTCCACACGCTTCTTGCGACCCTGTTGACTATTTTGAATGAAACGATTGATTGTTCGATGATCACGCTTCAGAAGCTTTGCAATTTTAAGAGTGCTGCATCCCTCTGCAAGATATCTCACTATTTTTGACTTTTCTGAGCCTGTCAAGTCCTTCTTTTGACCCATTTTGCCAAAGGAAAGGAAGTTGCCTAATAATTATGCACACCTGATATAGGGTGTTGATGTCATTAGACCACACCCCTTCTCATTACAGAGATGCACATCACCTAATATGCTTAATTGGTAGTAGGCTTTCGAGCCTATACAGCTTGGAGTAAGACAACATGCATAAAGAGGATGATGTGGTCAAAATACTCATTTGCCTAATAATCCTACACTCCCTGTAATATAATGTAGGTGTCCGCAATAGCGGGGGCGGCAGATTAGGGGTTAATAAGTGTAAGGTTAGGGGTGTTTAGACTCAGGGTTCGTGTTAGGTGCAGACTTAGAAACTGTTTCCCCATAGGAAACAATGGGGCTGCGTTAGGAGATGAACGCTGCTTTTTTGCAGGTGTTAGGTTTTTTTTTCAGCTCAAACTGCCCCATTGCTTCCTATGGGGAAATCGTGCACAAGCACGTTTTTCAAGCTGGCTGCTACCGTAAGCAACGCTGGTATTTAGAGTTGAAGTGGCGGTAAATTATGCTCTACTCTCCCTTTTTGGAGCCTAACGCAGCCCTTCAGAGAACTCTAAATACCAGCATTATTTAAAAGGTGTGGGGGGGGGAAAAAACATGCATAGCTAACGCACCCCTTTGGCCGCAAAACTCTAAATCTAGGTGTAAGATTCTTAACAAGAACTGGGACATTATCAAATCTGATGAAGAATTACCGTTTTGTAATTATGATGGTCCCATGATGGGCTATAGGAGAGGGAGATCCCTACGTGACCAGTTACTATGGATAGACCATAAACCTAGTTACACCAATAAAACCTGGTTAGGTTCTGAAAGAAACGGATGCTATAGGTGTAGTGGGTGTGTGACCTGTAATAGCTTATCACAAAGTAAATACTTTGTACATCCTTGGAGTAATAAGCGATACTATATCAATTACAGGGTCACATGCACCACTACACACAGTATATATGCTACACTGTCCGTGTGGGAAATTTTACATTGGTAAAACCCAAGATGACTTGAGGACAAGAATGGCCAACCACTGGTCAGCTATACGTATTGCACTTCATGCTGGAAGTGCTGAGCAGCCGGTGGCTAGGCATTTTCTATCACATTCCCATACTGTATCCGATCTAAGGTACATTATCATTGACCATGTCCCAGCACCCATCAGAGGTGGTAATAGAGCAAAAATGCTTTTGCAAAGGGAATCTAAATGGATTTATACCTTAGATACTCTGGTTCCCAAAGGGTTAAATACTAACTTTGACCTACACTGCTATTTATGAGATTTAATAGACCTTTGTTACTGAACACTGTTATGTTTTTAACATGACCATTAAAGTTGGACCTTTTAATTGAAGCTCCGGATATATTGCCTTATTTTCTTTATTATAAAGCTTCCACTTTAAATTATCTGGCGTTTGGAACAGAGGTTGGAAGTTTTTTACATTTACCTGGATGTTACCCTTAGTATCTTAAGGTGACTTCAAGAGTGGGAGCAGTAGTGACCACGTCATAGATGTGTAGGGCAGCTCATTGCTTTCAGTTCCGGATGGAGTGAGGACAAGGCCGATTTTCCACAGTCTCCAGAGGCGCGGCGGTGGCGGTGCTGTTTTGGAACAATCTGTGATGAGAGAAGCCCGCATCCTTGTATCCGGTTTCTTGCAAAATATTGTGAGTGTTGATACTCTGGCTCCCTAAGGAGCACTAGCAGTTTTGGCCCTGCAATATATGTATTGAAGCCTAGCAAGCTACCGCATCCTGTATTTAACTTTAGCTCTTTCAAGGATTTGGTTTATTCTATTGCTCCCTTGAGAACCTCCGTAGTTTGTCAGTAAGATCAGCACTCGCCAGCATCACCATCACCACTGTGCACGGCCATGTAAATTTATCCAAGGAAAAGCAGCTTGTGAAAAAGGATCCGGTGTATATCCCAGTGACTTCACAGCAGCATAAAGAGCCAGCACCAGAGCGTAAATCAATTGATTTACGCTCTGGTGCTGGCTCTTTATGCTGCTGTGAAGTCACTGGGATATACACCGGATCCTTTTTCACAAGCTTTATATATATGTGTATATATATATGTGTGTGTGTATATATATATATATATATATATATGTGTGTGTGTGTATGTATATATATATATATATATATATATATATTTTTATATATATGTGTGTGTGTATATATATATATGTATGTATGTATGTATGTATGTTACTGTGACTTGCTAGCTTGTAATTGAGTTTTAACCAGTAACTACTAAGTTGTCATGAAAAAAATAAATCTTTAATTTTGCACACGATCAATTGCTGGGCCTGAGGTGTTTGGGGTCATTTGTTTCTCAGGTGAATTTTACCAACGTTATTTGTTAATTAATAAAACCTTAACCAATGGGGTCAACTTCCCAGCCTAAAGGCAAACATAGGGGTGACCATGTGGGAGTAGTTGGGGGAGATTGTGGCATAGTCACTTATGCCTCTGATTGGGTAGCAAGAGGCATAGTTCAGATTTTCCATAGGCATGGTTTGGCAGTTCAAGGGCGGTGTGTGGGGCAAATTAGGCCCTAGTTCCACATTGTGAAATGGAAATTGGTATATAAATGGACTGGAGTTGCAAATGATTTTTTTTTTTTTAAAGCTGTTTTAAAGTGACATGAACCCCAATATTTTTCTTTCATGATTCAGATGGAATATATAATTTTAATGCAACTTTCTAATTTACTTGTGTTATTAATTTTGCTTCATTCTTCAAAAAAAAAGATGTGTATCAAATTCACATTTTGGGGGGCTTCTTAGATTCTTGCACCTGGTCTCTGTGGTTTCTAGTTATGCCTCTGGTGAAAAGACTTTTCCACAGCAGCCACACACAATGTTTAAGGCAAAAGGTCACAGGGCAAGGGGTCAGAAATCTGATATGCAATGCAGCTAACAGGGGCTGCAAGGCTAGGAGGCTGATTTAAGGTCTGCTGCTATTGACATAGTGCTTAGAGAGACTGCTGGCCAGGCAAGGGGGGCTCGTATGACTGTGGCTGAGAGTAGCTGAGATGAATTGGAGGACCAGGGTCATATATAAAGGCAAATCTGTGTTTACAAATACTCATGTGATGTCAACAAAAGTATTGGAGGTGGCACTCAAGAATTAAAGCATAAACCTTTATTGAAGAGCTCTTGTGGAATATCTAGCCCTTTTTGATCCTATTATGAATGAACATTTGCGTACTGTTAAAGATCAAGAAACATTGGTTCACTACCTGGGAAAAGATATCCAGAATGAGCTTATACAGCTTCTAGCCAGTGCTATAAAGCAGCAAATTATAACAAGTACAATCTCCGCTAAATACTATTCAATTATTCTGGACTGCACACCTGATGTTAGTAATATTGAGCAAATGACAATGATGGTACGTTTTGTCGATGTAAGCAAACCATCAGATAATGAGTCTGTAAGTATTACTATAAGAGAACATTTCTTGGGATCTATTCCACTACAGGAGACTACTAGTGATGTCGCGAACCTAAAATTTTCGGTTCGCGAACCGCGGACTCGAACTTCCGGTATTGTTCGCGAACGCATGAACCGCCATTGAATTCAATAGGCAGGCGAACTTTAAAACCTACAAGGACTCTTTCTGGCCACAATAGTGATGGAAAAGTTTTTTCAAGGGTACTAACACCTGGACTGTTGCATGCTGGAGGGGGATCCCTGGCAAAACTCACATGGAAAATTACATAGTTGATGCAGAGTCTGCTTTTAAGCCATAATGGGTCTAAATCAACTAACATTCCCAAAGTGGCTGTCTCAAAACATCCCGGACAGAAGATAGATTGATAGTGATAGATAGGATAGATAGATAGATATACATAGATTGATAGTTAGATAGAATCGATAGAAGAGAAATAGATAGATTTGTTAGATATATAATTACCCTAATAAATTCTAATAATCAAACATGCGTTCTTGGACCCAACTAGCTTGTGTCAATTAGTACTTTTCTTAGCACTTTAATCCCTGTTCCCCCCCCCCCCCCCTATCGGGGGAGTTCTATATGGCCTGCCAGATTACCCTGAAAAATTATAATAATAAGACATGTGGTCTGCTACCTATTTTAACGAGGTTGTGTTAATTTTTAATTATTAGAATACTGTCACAACAAATATGATTGGTGTAAATATTTTTTAAGTAGGCCTGGCACACAGGCTTGGAAGGCTGTAGAAAAGTGCAATTCAAAGGCACGAGCAAACTGAGGGTTAAGATCATCAACAATAAAGATTTTTTTAATTTTAATTAGTAACTATACTGTGACAAAAAATTAGGATTGGTGTAAATAGTTGGCAAGACGGCCTGGCACAAAAGGATGGCAGGCAGGAGGGAGATGCAATTCAAGGACACTAGGAGACTGATTACTGACAGTCTAAATAGTGATGATTGACAATTTTTGCAATACTGTTAACAGAAATATGATTGCTGACAACAATTGGCTAGGTGGGCACAGCAGGCTGCAAGGCAGGAGGAAAGTGATATTCAATGGCACCAGCAAACTGAGGATTCAAATCACAGCAACTATTACCAAAAATTTTAATTTTTAATTATTAGAATACTGTCACAACAAATATGATTGGTGTAAATATTTTTTAAGTAGGCCTGGCACACAGGCTTGGAAGGCTGTAGAAAAGTGCAATTCAAAGGCACGAGCAAACTGAGGATTAAGATCATCAACAAATCAAGATTTTTTTAATTGTAATTAGTAACTATACTGTGACAAAAAAATTAGGATTGGTGTAAATAGTTGGCAAGACGGCCTGGCACAAAAGGCTGGCAGGCAGGAGGTAGATGCAATTCAACGACACTAGGAGACTGATTACTGACAGTCAAAACAGTGATGATTGACAATTTTTGCAATACTGTTAAAATAAATATGATTGCTGGCAATAAATGGGTAGGTGGGGCTAGCACACAGCAGGCTGCAAGGCAGGAGGAAAGTGCAATTCAATGGCACCAGCAAACTGAGGATTCACAACAACTATTACCAAAATTTTTCATTTTTAATTATTAAGAATACTGTGACAACAAATATGATTGGTGTAAATATTTTTCAAGTAGGCCTGGCACACAGGCTTGGAAGGCAGTAGAAAAGTATAATTCTAGGGCACGAGCAAACTGAGGATTAAGATCAACAATCAAGAATTTTTTAATTTTAATTAGTAACTGTACTGTGACAACAATTATGATTGGTGTAAATAGTTGGCAAGATGGCCTGGCACAAAAGGCTGGCAGGCAGGAGGTAAATGCAATTCAAGGACACTAGGAGACTGATTACTGACAGTCAAAACAGTGATGATTGACAATTTTTGCAATACTGTTAAAAGAAATATGATTGCTGGCAATAATTGGCTAGGTGGGCCGGGCACACAGCAGGCTGCAAGGCAGGAGGAAAGTGCAATTCACTGGCACCAGCAAACTGAGGATTCACAACAACTATTAACAAAAATTTTAATTTTTAATTACTAAGAATACTGTGACAACAAATATGATTGGTGTAAATATTTTTCAAGTAGGCCTGGCACACAGGCTTGGAAGGCAGTAGAAAAGTGCAATTCTAGGGCACGAGCAAACTGAGGATTAAGATCATCAACAATCAAGAATTTTTTAATTTTAATTAGTAACTATACTGTGACAAAAAATTATGATTGGTGCAAATAGTTGGCAAGACGGCCTGGCACAAAAGGCTGGCAGGCAGGAGGTAGATGCAATTCAAGGACACTAGGAGACTGATTACTGACAGTCAAAACAGTGATGATTGACAATTTTTGCAATACTGTTAAAAGAAATATGATTGCTGGCAATAATTGGCTAGGTGGGCCTGGCTCACAGCAGGCTGCAAGGCAGGAGGAAAGTGCAATTCAATGGCACCAGCAAACTGAGGATTCACAACAACTATTACCAAAAATTTAAATTTTTAATTATTAAGAATACTGTCACAACAAATATGATTGGTGTAAATATTTTTCAAGTAGGCCTGGCACACAGGCTTGGAAGGCAGTAGAAAAGTGCAATTCTAGGGCACGAGCAAACTGAGGATTAAGATCAACAATCAAAATTTTTTTAATTTTAATTTGTAACTATACTGTCTGTGACAACAATTATGATTGGTGTAAATAGTTGGCTAGACGGCCTGGCACAAAAGGCTGGCAGTGGCAGGCAGGAGGAAAATGCAATTCAATGGCACTAGGAGACTGAATATTTTCAGTCCAAAAAATTATGATTTTTATTTTTTTATATACTGTTACAAGAATTATGATTGGTGCCACTAATTGGCTAGTGTGGCCTGGCACACAGGCTGGCAGATATGAGTCGTGGATGGTAGGTAGGGCAGCAATTTATCACAGTATGCTGTGTAAGTGACAAAAAACACAGGCCTGATAGAAAATTAAGTTAGATTACACTAGCAAAATATTTTAAAATTTTAGATTTTAATATTAAAATGATGTTAAGAAGTGCAATGCACATATGACTCTATGAGTGGTCGCACTGGCTGGCTGCTACGTAGGGCAGCAATTAACAACAGTATGCTGTGTAAGTCAGATAGACAGTTAGACACAGGCCTGATAGAAAATAAAATTAGATTACACTAGCATAATTATTTATTTTGGGAATTTAAAGAAAAAGGTTAAGCACATACATATGAGTCGTGGCTGATAGCCTTGGAAGGGCAGCTATTAAAAACAGTAGGCTCTGTAAGTCAGATACACACACGCCTGAAAATACTATTAGGTTACAGTAGAAAAATGATTGAAATTATTTTTTTGGGGGGGAAATTAAAAAAAGGTTAAACACATATGAGTCGTGGCTCATAGACTAGGGAGGGCAGCAAGTAAACACAGTTGGCTCTGTATGTCAGCAAAACACACAGGCCGGATAGAAAATTATATTAGATTACACTATCAAACAAATTTAAACTTTTTTTTTTATATTAAAATTAAGGTGAAGAAGAATAGCTATGAGTGCTGGGTGGCTGCCTGGCACAGACCAATTAACCAAAAGACTGAAAAAAAATGAGGTATATTAATGCTGAGTGAGCCTGACAGACACAGGCATGATAGTAAATGTAATTAGATTACACTAGCAAAATATTTTTTAATTTTTTTTTTTATTTAAAATAATGTTATAAACGGATATTAACACTGGTGGCTGCTGGCTGGCACAGAGCAATGAACCAGAGTATATGCTGTGTCACACTGGCCTGATAGAAAATGAAAAAAAATTACACTAGCAAAATAATTAAATTTTTTGGCTCGTTAAATTTCAACTAATGTTGTTAGGGAGATATCAGTGGTGGCAGTAATCACAGCATATGCTGTGAGCCTTAAACACACAGCCTGAAAGCCAGGCAAATGCTAATAAAAAAAAAACGAAAAAAAAAAAACGGCACGAAATATAGCCCTAAAAAGGGCTTTTTGGGGTGCTGTGCTTGCAGCAGAGGTGAGTGGAGTCCTTCTGGACTGTAAATACACTAGCCTAGCTATGTTTTTCCTATTAATGTCAGGAGCAAAAACACAACACGTCCTCTCATTAAGAAAGCAAGGTCGTTATGAGTCTAAAATGGCGGATTCCGAGTAGCTGTGAGGGTCTGTGAGGGAGTGTCTGATGTTGATTGGCTCTAATGTGTCAGGCGGCTGTGACATAAAGGGTCAAAGTTTCCTCAATGATGACACATAGGGGCGGATCAAACATCGTCATGTGTTCGCCCACAAACGCGAACAAGCTATGTTCGCTGGGAACCGTTCGCGGGCGAACAGTTCGGGACATCACTAACTGTAGCCAGGATACCTCTCCGTGTGAAAGGTTTTACCTTTTTGGACACTTGAAAGGTGAAACTGTCGGTCTGTAAGTTCCAACTTACTCCTAAGCTCCTTTGAAGGGGTAAAGGATCGACACCTAGAACAAGGTCCTTTAGATCTTTAGCTCTGTCATCTGCGGGAAATGCTTCCATTACTGGACTTCTGTTGGATGCCACTTTGTGTAGCTTGAGATTTGATCCTGCAAGCATGTCCTTAGCCCTTTGCAGAAGGCTGATTGCTTCAGCTTTAGTAGGCACAGATGCGAGTCCATCATCTACATAGAAATTCCTCAAGGTAAACTGTTCTACATATTCGCAATACTCACTTTTTCCTTGCTTTGCTATTTGTCTTAGACCATAAATGGCTATGGCTGGAGAAGGGCTGTTTCCAAAGACATGTACCTTCATCCTGAACTCTGTAATTTCTTTGTTAAGGTCATTGTCACGAAACCAAAGAAATCTCAAATAGTTACGGTGATCTTCTCTAACCATGAAACAGTAAAACATTTGTTGTACATCAGTGGTAATTGCAACTTGCTCTTTGCGGAAACGTAAAAGGACACCTAGTAGTGTATTATTTAAATCAGGCCCACTGAGGAGTGTGTCATTCAGTGAGATGCCTTCAAACTGAGCACTTGAGTCAAAAACTACTCTGATCTGTCCTGGCTTCTGAGGGTGATAGACACCAAAGATTGGTAGGTACCAACACTCCTCATCTGCTTCCAATGGTGGGGCAGGTTCATGGTCAAAGATCTTTTGCATAAAGTTAACAAAATGTTCTTTCATTTCATTTTTTTTCACAAAGGAACGCTGTAGAGCAAGTAGTCTTTTCTGGGCTTGCTCTAAGTTGTTTGGTAGTCTAAGACGAGGTGAGCGAAATGGTAGGGGTTCTACCCAGTAATTTGCTTCATCAATAAACATCTCTTTTTCAACTACATCAAGGAACATACCATCTTGAATAGACATAGCAGGTTTGTCATCGTTTGGAGTAGTAACAAACACATTATCATCTAAACTGCCCACATTGTGAGTTGCAGTTCCTAAATAACACAATGAGGGGGTGTATGACTGTTGTTTACAAGCATTAAAAGTCTCTTTTACCTGTATATAGCTAGTGCATGGGCTGAACAGAGAAGTGCGCCCACTAGGCAACACATTTGTCTTGAAAGAGTTCACATCTGCTGGTCTATGAGCTCCTCCTAAGCATACTTCCCCAACTATGACCCAACCTAAGTCTAAATGTTGTGCATAAGGACTGTTGTGAGACCCATTAATCTGCTCACGTACTTTGTGCACCTTCAGAATGTCTCTTCCTAACAAGAGAAGTATTTGTGCGTAAGGGTCAAGTGCTGGGATCTTGTCTGTTAAGGATTTCAGATGAGGGAAATGCTGTGTAATCTCAGGTGTTGGAATTTCTGACCCGTCATCAGGTATCATGTCACATTCAATGAGTGTGGGGAGTTTTATGTGTGTGTTCCCATCAATAGACTGAACAGTGAAGTTGGATACCCTACGCCCTGTTTTCTCTGTAATGCCTGAGCATGTTCTTAGAGTGTAGGAAAATGTTTCACCACTAATGTTAAACACATCAAAAAACTCTGATTTGGCTAAAGAACGGTTACTTTGATCATCTAACACTGCATACATTTTTACAGAACAGTCAGGTTTGTTAGAGGGATATACAGTCACTAAACAAATCTTGGAACATGATCTGGGCCTTGTCCCTTTCCCGCATACCTCTGTACACTTGGATACAATAGTGGGTGGAGTAGCTTCCTCTTGCTCCCCGCCTTGCTCTCCCTTTGGTAAAGGAGTCTCTACTGCCCAGGGAGCTGGACCTGGATGCAAAGCTGAAGTATGCTGGTCACTGTTGCATTCTCTGCATCTTATGTTATTTTTGTAGTCTTTGGCAATGTGTCTGGTGGATGCACAACATCTAAAGCAGATAGAATTCTCTTTCAGGTAAGCTTTACGTTCATCAATCTGCTTGCTTCTGAACCCACGACACTTTGACAGTGGGTGTGGTTTATTATGAATTGGACATGGACTGTCTGGTTCCATGGATTTCCACGAAGGTCTTTTCACCTGTGGAGTTGCATTAGTAGCTGACACTTCTGTCTTTCTTACTGACACCGTTGGTCTGTTGCTGTACCTTGTTCCTGACTTCTCTGTATTTACTGGAACTTGGTCGCTGCATGTTGAGAATATGAAGCTTGGATCATTTCTGGTCTTTGCTTGGTTGACAATAAATCTGGTGAAGAAACTGAATGGTGGAAAGGAGACATGATGGTCTTCTTTGTACTTGAAACCTTGAGAAATCCACTTTTCTTGCAGGCTATATGGCAGTTTTTCAATAATTCGTTTGATGCCACGAGCTGTGTCTAGGTATGCCAGTCCTGGCAAAAAGCCTCCTGTCTTAGCTGCATTCACCTCCAACAACATGTCACCAAGTTCTCTTAACTTTATGTTGTCTTTGTTTGAGATTTTGGGGAAGTTTTCTAGCTTCTTTAACAGTGCATTCTCAATAGCTTCAGGGCTGCCATAACATTCTTCTAGTCTCTGCCATACCATTTTAACTCCATCAATTGGGTTATGAACATGCACTGACCTGAGTCTCTTAGCCTGTTGAGATGACTCTGGTCCAAGCCACTTAGTCAAAAGATCTAGCTCTTCTCTGACTGTAAGATTAAGATCTCTGGTGACACCTTGGAATGATGTCTTCCATGCCCAGTCGTTCTCTGGTCGATCATCAAATGTTAGTAGCCCTGTACTCACTAACTCTCGACGAATCAGGTGCTTTGCTAGGTTAGTAGTCTCTGAAGTTCCTAATGTACTATTTCTGAGAGGGCATATGTGAGAGTCCATATAATGTGATGGATATTGTGGATCAGCGTAACCTCTGCTTTCTTGAAAGCGCACTCTTATATGTTGGATAGGAGCATGCTCTGTTTTATCTTGGTCTAGAGCATGGTTCCGTACATACTCACGAGTCCTTTGTGCTGAATCATGGGTAGTTATTTCTGCAAAATCTTGAAGTGGTTCCTCTTCTAGTTCAGCTGCTGCTTCATAGACTGCTGCTTCTGCAGATGCTGCAACTGCTGCCCTTTGAATCTTTAGCACATGCATATTAGCTTCTAACTCTGCCTTGTGTTGCACTGTTTCAGCTTAAGACCTTGCTGTCTCTGCTTTGCACCTTGCTGTCTCTGCTTTGCACCTTGCTGCCTCTGCTTCGCACCTTGCTGCCTCTGCTTCCATATCTGATTTGTGCCTAGCTGCCTTTGCTTCTAGTGATGCTTTCTGCTTTATCATGTCTGCTTCTTTTTCAGCATAAGCAATTTGTGCCTGGGCTGCTTGCGCTTTAGCACGGGCTCTGAGTCCTGCAGAACTGGCTAATGATCTGCTGGAGCGCATGGAATATTTAGAGCCAGAGGCATAGGATCTGGTCTCTAAAGTTTGCTGCATCATATCAACACTCTTATCTTGGTTCATAGTGATCAGGTTAAAGTAGTGCAATATTTTAAATGCAGTTCTTGTGCAAATTATTTTTACTGGCTTTCACTTTAAATTGCAGGTCTTGTATGTTTGCTTGTTATTTACTGCTTTTTACTTTAAAATGCAGCCTTTGTATCTTGCTTGTTATTGCTTCTCACTTTACAATGCAGCTCCTATATCTTCCCTTGATATAGCATGCTTCTTACTTTACAATGCAGCTCTGTATCTTCCCCTGATATAGCCTGCCTTTTTACTGTACTGTCCTCATTAACTGATAACTAGACAGCTAGTTAACAAACCAGACAGAAATAGCTTTGTGTTTATTCCAAACTGATTTTACTTCTGAATAGTTATTTTTTGTAAAACTGCAATACAATAAGAAAGGTTGAAATTACAATATGTAGTTACACGTGTTGCTTGCAATACATACAATAATACAGAGAGCTTACATTTAATCCTTACAGCAAATAGCAATGCAATTCAAATGTACAATGAACTCTTAGCAAACAATAACTTACAGTCATATATATGTTTAGAGGCAAATGTTTAAGAGCTGATTTCCATGCTTCTTGAAGCTAAGATGGCTGCTGAGAAACTGAAAGTAACTTTTTATTAACAAACTTTATTAACACTTCCTGTTTTATTCTTGAGAGGAACCAAGCTGTAATTGCAACATGAAACCACCAGATGTCATCAACATGAACATAATAAGCATATAATAGACAGAACAGAAAGATTGTTAAATATTTTCAGTTATAACCCTGCAATATACTCACATATTATCTGGAGAGTACTTCTAAGATTCTTATAAATATACTAACACAATGTAAGTTCAAAAAGATCAATATTACCAAGGGCATAGAAAATATTTCTTCCCATAGAGTGTTTATATGCCATAATGTCTAAGACAGAGGACCAACTCATGGGGGGATTCTTTTTTCAAAGCCCTAGCTAATTTATCTGTGGTTAAAATGTACATACTTAAGTAGCTTTGATGTTTAGGTAAAATGTGTATCCCAATATGTAATAATGCAAGGGGTATGGTATTAGGGAGGTAAATGCCAATTGCATGGATAGGGTTGACAAACGCAAATTCCATAATATTGAAAGTTTAGGACAATGCCACCAGATGTGTAGACAGTCTCCTGTTCATCCACATCCTCTCCAACACATAGGTGAGAGACGACTGTTTAGTTTAGCTAATCTAGTAGGAACGTAGTACTAATGGGTAAGAAGTTTATAGTAAGATTCAGACAGAGTTGTACAGTGAATAGCCTTTGTAGTCAGTGTAATAGTTATATGCCAGGTCTGCAAAGGAATAGAAGAGTTCAAGGATTCTTCCAATTTAATTAGTAGAGTTGCCTTATGAGCTGGCTCAGCAGCTTCCATGGGATTATATTGTTTGGATAGTGGTTTATATAGTTTCCCACACTGAACCCACTTAGATTCCCAAGTTATTAAGGGTGGAGGAAGAGTGTGGCGAAAGCCCCAACTCCATAGCATACTTTTAACCTTGGTATAGTCAAAAGATAGATAAGGAGGGACAGTTAAAGGGCTCGCTATCTGGTCTAGGGTAGGGAACTAATCTTGTGAAATGTCAAGTAATAAGTCAGAGACTTGGTTAATTCCTAGCCTAGGGTGAGATTCAGGTAGTCGCTAAAGGAGGCTTGTAAGGGAATGTATGGGTGACGGGTGTGATGCTACCCCTGGGTTAATGACAAATTTTACCCCAATTGTGAAAACATTCTAAAATAATCATATTGTCAATATTTAAGGTACTACGACAGTGGCAGGATACCCATATTAAGGCCTGTTCAATATCTCTCTACCTACTAAGGTTCTGTTTTATTTCCCATTGAGAAATAGGGGTCAACATAGCTTCCTCATAGTATCTAATCACAGAGGGTGAGGCAATGCCACCATGTGGTCTAGGGAATTGCAGAGTTCTATGGGCCACATGAGCTGATTTACCCTGCCATATTTAACTAGTAAAATCACTCTGGAATTGTAACAGTAAATGTTTTTGTAGTCTAATAAAAGGCCAAGTCCAGAGCACTATGAATATACCTCAGTTTATTCAAGCATAACAGAGAGGTAAATGTATGACATTTCGGGCTCACACGCCCTTAGTCATGCAAGACTTTATAATACACCTGTGATACATTTAAAGTAAGCAACAACCAATCAATATACACCTGCACCATCTTCCAAAAACATTTGGCTAGATTACGAGTTGTGCGCTAAGATAAAAAAGCAGCATTAACAGGTCATAACGCTGCTTTTTTACGCCCGCTGGTATTACGAGTCTTGCAGGTTTAAGGGGACCCCACACTTTTTTGGCCTTAACGCCAACCGACTTACGTAAACTTTGTAAACCCTTTTTTCTATGGGACTTCCATAGCGCTGGTATTATGAGTCTGTCCTGGGAGACCAAAAAGTGAGCGGTACACCCTCTACCTCCAAGATCCCTAACACATTCTAAAGTCAGTAGTTATGAGTTTTACACTACAACGCTGTAGCATAAAACTCATAACTAAAGTGTTACAAAGTACACTAAACACCCATAAACTACCTATTAACCCCTAAACCAAGGCCCTCCCGCATCGCAAACACTACAATAAAATTATTAACCCCTAATCTGCCGCTCCAGACATCGCCGCCACTATAATAAACATATGAACCACTAAACCGACGCACTCCCGCCTCCCAAACACTAGTTAAATATTATTAACCCCAAATCTGCCACTCCTGACATCGCCGACACCTACATTATACTTATTAACGCCTAATCTGCCACTCCGGACAACGCTGCAACCTACATTATATTTATTAACTCCTAATTTGCTGCCCCAACATTGCCACCTACATTACATTTATTAACCCCTTATCTGCCGCCCCCAACGTCACCGCCACTATATTAAATTTATTAACCTCTAAATCTAAGTCTAACCCTAACCCTAACACCCCCTAACAAATATAATTTAAATAAATCTAAATAAAATTACTATCATTAACTAAATTATTCCTATTTAAAACTAAATACTTACCTATAAAATAAACCCTAAGCTAGCTACAATATAACTAATAGTTACATTGTAGCTAGCTTAGGGTTTATTTTTATTTTACAGGCAAATTTGTATTTATTTTAACTAGGTAGAATAGTTATTAAACAGTTATTAACTATTTAATAACTACCTATCTAAAATAAATACAAATTTACCTGTAAAATAAAACCTAACCTAAGTTACACTAACATCTTACACAATTAAATAAATTACCTACATTAAATACAATTACATAAATTAAATTAGCTAAATCACAAAAAAAAACATTAAATTACAGAAAATAAAAAACAAATTAAAGATCTTTAAACTAATTACACCTAATCTAATAACCCTATCAAAATATAAAAGCCCACCCAAAAAAAAAAAAAAAACCCTAGCCTAAACTAAAGTACCAATAGCCCTTAAAAGGGCCTTTTGCTGGGCATTGCCCCAAAGAAATCAGCTCTTTTACCTGAAAAAAGAAATACAAACACCCCCAACAGTAAAAGCCACCACCCACACAACCAACCCCCCAAATAAAATCCTAACTAAAAAAACCTAAGTTCCCCATTGCCCTGAAAAGGGCATTTGGATTGGCATTGCCCTTAAAAGGGCATTTAACTCTATTGCGGCCCAAAGTCCCTAACCTAAAAAATAAACCTACCTAAAACACCCTTAAATAAATCCTAGCACTAACCCCCGAAGATTCACTTACCGGGAGAAGTCTTCATCCAAGCGACAAGATGTCCTCAACTAAGTCGTCAGAAGTGGTCCTCCAGATGGGCAGAAGTCTTCATCCAGGCATCCTCTTCAAACGAAGGCTTCTTCGTAATGAATATCACTTTCAGTGACGTCATCCAAGATGGCGTCCCTTAGATTCCGATTGGCTGATAGAATTCTATCAGCCAATAGGAATTAAGGTAGAACAAAATCCTATTGGCTGATTGGATCAGCCAATAGGATTGACCTTGCATTCCATTGGCTGATTGGAACAGCCAATAGAATGGGAGCTCAATCCTATTGGCTGATTTGATCAGCCAATAGGATTGAAGTTCAATCCTATTGGCTGATCCAATCAGCCAATAGGATTTTTTCTACCTTAATTCTGATTGGCCGATAGAATTCTTTCAGCCAATCGGAATCTAAGGGACGCCATCTTGGTTGACGTCACTTAAAGTGATATTAATTACGAAGAAGCCGTCGTTTGAAGAGGATGCTCCGCGTCGGATGTCTTGAAGATGGACCCGCACCGCGCCGTTGAGGACATCTTGCCGCTTGGATGAAGACTTGGATGAAGACTTCTCCCGGTAAGTGAATCTTTGGGGGTTAGTGTTAGGATTTATTTAAGGGTGTTTTAGGTAGGTTTATTTTTTAGGATAGGGACTTTGGGCCGCAATAGAGCTAAATGCCCTTTAAGGGCAATGCCCATCCAAATGCCCTTTTCAGGGCAATGGGGAGCTTAGGTTTTTTTAGTTAGGATTTTATTTAGGGGGTTGGTTGTGTGGGTGGTGGGTTTTACTGTTGGGGGGTGTTTTTATATATTTTTTTACAGGTAAAAGAGCTGATTTCTTTGGGGCAATACCCCGCAAAAGGCCCTTTTAAGGGCTATTGGTAGTTTAGTTTAGGCTAGGTTTTTTTTTCATTTTGGGTGGGCTTTTTTATTTTGATAGGGCTATTAGATTAGTTTAAAGATCTGTAATTTGTTTTTTATTTCTTGTAATTTAGTGTTTTTATGGGGATTTATCTAATTTAATTTAATTTATTTAATTGTATTTAATGTAGGTAATTTATTTAATTGTAGTGTAGTGTTAGGTGTTAGTGTAACTTAGGTAAGGTTTTATTTTACAGGTACATTTGTATTTATTTTAGCTAGGTAGTTATTAAATAGTTAATAAAAGCTAGATACAATGTAACTATTAGTTATATTGTAGCTAGCTTAGGGTTTATTTTATAGGTAAGTATTTAGTTTTAAATAGGAAAAATGTAGTTAATGATAGTAATTTTATTTAGATTTATTTAAATTATATTTAATTTAGGGGGTGTTAGGGTTAGACTTAGACTTAGGGGTTAATAAATTTAATATAGTGGCGGCGACGTTGGGGGCGGCAGATTAGGGGTTAATAAGTGTAGGTAGGTTGCAGCGACATTGGGGGCGGGATATTAGGAGTTAATAAATATAATGTAGGTGTCGGCGATGTCAGGGGCGGCAGATTAGGAGTTAATAAGTGTAAGATTAGGGGTGTTTAGACTCAGGGTTCATGTTAGGGTGTTAGGTGTAAACATAAAATGTGTTTCCCCATAGGAATCAATGGGGCTGCGTTACTGAGTTTTACGCTGATTTTTTTCAGCTGTTAGACTTTTTCTCAGCAGGCTCTCCCCATTGATGTCTATAGGAAAATCGTGCACGAGCAAATACAACCAGCTCACCGCTGACTTAAGCAGCGCTGGTATTGGAGTGCGGTTGTCACGATCGCTCCCCTCCGCTCCTCTTCTTCCGGTTCTTCCGGCTACTCTGTCCTGTGCGTTACGTTGCTTAGAAACGCTGCGCACATTCTGAGCCATCCTCCTCTGCTGACGTCAGGCGGGCTTCTTATTCCACCATTTCTAATTTTAACCGACCACAAGAATCTCCTGTACCTCCATACGGCTAAACGCCTCAACCCTCGTCAAGCTCGGTGGGCTTTGTTCTTTTCTAGATTTAATTTCATACTTTCCTATGTTCAGGGTACCAAGAAATCCAAAGCGGATGCTCTGTCCAGGCAGTACCAATCTACCGATTTTACTCTACCGAATACTGATCCTATACTATGTCCAGTCAGTGTTCTAGCACAAGTATCATCTTTCCCTATGCAGACACTTCGTTCAGTACCGTCTTCCTACAAACTTCCTCCGGGAATTCTGTATGTACCACATAAATTCTGTCTGAAACTTCTAAGATGGGCTCATGACAGTCAGTGACATGTGGAGACTCAAACAACATGTTTGGTGGCCCTCTATGATGAAAGACGTAAAGGATTACGTTGCCGCTTGTAGCTCTTGTGCCACCAATAAACACTCTTCTTGACTACCGATGGGCCTATTACAACCTCTTCCTGTACCACATTATCCTTGGTCCCACATATCCATGGACTTTATCACTGATCTTCCTGTTTCTTCTGGAAACAAGACCATATGGGTAGTGGTAGTGTAGTGGTAGTGTTCTTCAGCTTATCGACTGGCCTTACCCAAAGCCCTTAAGATACATCCAGTATTTCATGTATCTCTTCTCAAACCGGTACTGAAAAACCATTTCTCCATCAAACTTAAACCTCCTCCATCACTCCTTGTGGAAGGTACTTCCGAATTTGAGGTCAGTCAGATCCTGGACTCCAAGTATCGGGGCAGCCGGTTGTACTACCTGGTTCATTGGAAGGGATATCCTGTCACTGAACGATCCTGGGAACCTGCCTCTCAGATCCATGCTCCTACTCTCATCAAGTCCTTTCATGTGAAACATCCTGCCAAGCCTGGTAGGATCCCCCGGAGGGATCCTTGAGGAGGGGGCATTGTCACAATCACTCCCCTCCGCTCCTCTTCTTACGGTTCTTCCGGCTACTCTGTCCTGTGCGTTACGTTGCTTAGCAATGCTGCACACATTCAGAGCCGTCCTCCTCTGCTGACGTCAGGCGGACTTCTTATTCCGGCGGCCCGATCTCCTGGTGCCCATTTGTTTTTCTTCTGTGGCTGCTGTGAGTACTCTCATTTCTCTAGTTGCCAGATTTAACCCTGAACTGCCTGATTACATGTTGCCTACCTCTGCTTCACTGACTATGGTATTGTTTAACCCTGAACTGCCTGATTACAAGTTGCCAAACTCTGCTGAACTGACTACTCTATTGTTTAACCCTAAACTGCCTGATTACAAGTTGCCAAACTCTGCTGAACGGACTACTCTATTGTTTACCCCTAAACTGCCTGATTACAAGTTGCCAAACTCTGCTGAACTGACTACTCTATTGTTTAACCCTAAACTGCCTGATTACAAGTTGCCAAACTCTGCTTCACTGACTACGCTATTGTTTAACCCTAAACTGCCTGATTACAAGTTGCCAAACTCTTCTTCACTGACTACGCTATTGTTTAATCCTGAACTGCCTGATTACAAGTTGCCAAACTCTGCTGAACTGACTACTCTATTGTTTAACCCTAAACTGCCTGATTACAAGTTGCTAAACTCTGCTTCACTGACTACGCTATTGTTTAACCCTGAACTGCCTGATTACAAGTTGCCAAACTCTGCTGAACTGACTTCGCCTATTTTTGATCCCACACATCCTTCTATCAAGTGTCCTAGTACTACTATCCTGAACCTCAAGAACCACTTGACCCTTGTTTTATAGAAGTTGTTGTGGGGTCACGTCCTGGATTATACTCTGTGTGCTAGAGTGTTATTTGAGTTCACTCTAGCATTTGGGTCTGATTCCGGACCTTACCTAACCTGACAGCGGTAAGGAGCACAATTTTGCTCTACGCTCACTTCTTGCCTTTTAATGCCAGGTTTATAAAAACCTGTAATACCAGTGCTGCAGGTAAGTGTGCAAGGAGAAAAAACTGCACGGTAGCACCGCACAGCTCCTAACGCAAAACTCGTAATCTGGTCTATTATCATTACTGCAAGTCACATAATAACATAGTAACATAGTAGATGAGGTTGAAAAAAGACCGAAGTCCATTGAGTTCAACCTATACAAATCTAAAAAAACATACAAAAAGCTCCAGTTAAGCTTAAATAATACTACTAAAAGATGACCCATTTAATACTAGCAATCATATCCATGAATTTTTGTTTCTAGACAGAAATGTATCCAAATTTTTTTTAAATGAATCTAGGGTATTGGCATTCACTACCTACTTTGGTAATGAGTTCCACAACTTTATTGTTCTTACAGTGAAAAAAACGTTTCCGTTGCAGGAGATTAAATCTCCTTTCCTCCAACCTTAAATTGTGACCTCTTGTCACAAACAATTTTCTTGGAATTAACAGAGTTTCTGCCATCTCTTTATATGGGCCTTGAATATATTTATATAAAGTAATCATGTCATCTCTCAAGCATCTTTTTTCTAAAGAAAACAGACCCAGTTTGGCTAGCCTCTCCTCATAGCTTAAATTCTCCATTCCCCTTATTAGCTTTGTGGCCCTTCTCTGAACTTTTTCTAGTTCTGCAATATCTTTTTTTGTGATCGGTCCCCAGACCTGCACTCCATACTCAAGGTGAGGTCTTACCAGGTATTTATATAGTGACAAAATTATGTTTTCTTCCCTTGAATCAATGCCTCTTTTAATACATACTAGTATCTTATTAGCCTTTGTAGTCACTGCCCTGCATTTAACACCCATCTTTAGCTTGTTATCTATTACTACTCCCAAATCCCTTTCCTCATCTGTTTGGCTAAGTCTTGTGCCATTTAAATAATACGTTGCCTGCTTATTTTTACTTCCAAAATGTAGAACCTTGCATTTTCCTGAATTAAATCTCACTTCCATTTACCTGCCAATACTTCCACAGGGCCAATGAGATTGGCACAAATAATCTTTTAACCCATGTTAGTAAAAACGTATAGAAAGAAAATAACTAAGCCTAGTTAGGTAACTTCAAGCATAATCTCACAGTGCATGCAGAAACCGAAGACCATGTTCATTCATTAGCACACAGGAAAAAATGGTTTATGGAGACAAAGTGACTGTTGAATTATGATGAGCAGTCCCCTCTCGAGAGCCATGCAGCTGCATAGACCAAAAGACATCTGGGCTCCACACACTTGAAAGTTCACAGCAGGCTTACCGAGTCCTTTTCTTATCTGAGGCTGAAGCTGAGAGCTCACTGCTATGCCCGGATAAAATAAGTCACCAGGGTCCCAGTTCCGATGCAGCACATCAGAGTAGAGAGTTAAAATAGCGTACAGCAGGGCTTGGAGCAAAATTGAATCTAGCCGGTGCCAAGGCTGCGCTGTGAGTAATCTCATTAAAGCTAGCGCCTGCTGCAAAACACTTCCAGCCCTATTGATAGGAACACCGACTGGGGACTCTGTCAGTCTTAGTTTCATGCTGTTCTGTGTCAGTTCAAAGGCAGAAAGATTCACAGCAATAATACTTCCTACAGCCGTTGGAGGTATGATGTTTCCCATGGCGTTCTCTAATATCCTGGACTTTACTTCCTCCTTCCCCACTGCGGGTATCACTGAACCGGATTCTTGATCTTTAAAACAACCAACATAGATGAGTGGCAAGCACTGGGGCCCCAAAGTGCCACCACTCCCCTGCTGTAGGAGCAGGTTCCGGTAAGGTGAGTTTCATGGATGTGACACCCGCACCAGCTCTGGTATCTCTTGTCATCAGTTGCTTCATGGGGGGGGGGTGTATTTTTAACATTCTCGGGTACTGGCTGCCATCTGGGTATTTAGCTAGAGGATTGTTTGCGGGTGAGCTCAAATTCTGTGCTACCTCACCCAGAATCTGGGCTTGGGGTGGAGGGTATAGCAGGCCTGGGAAGAGCTCCTGAGCACATGAGGCTTTGTCGGCTTCCCAATTTGCCCAATTTGCTTAGTTAGTGCATGGAGATTGCTCCATTCGGCAGACCAGGATTGCAATATCTTCACGTGGTGCTCCTGTAACAAACCCACCACAGCCTCAAGTAGTGTGTTAATGCCAGACGCCATCTTTAATAGGTGCGTGCGTGATTAAAAGGTTCTCAATTCTCCCTTTATCAGTAGCGCATAGCATGTATGGTACTAAATAATCTCAGATAGTGTTGGTTTGAATTGGAGTAGTTTTTCAGTGTCTGTGCACTGCTTACCCGGCCTGTAATATTTCCGGGGGGGGGTGTTGAGACCCTCTCAGTGAAGAGTTGCCTTAGGCCTCAACGTTCCGGATTGGTATGCAACGGTGGTATTCTCACAAAAAGTTCAACTGTCGAGTTGTCTTGATCAGTAGAGTCTGATTTTTAGGATGATATAACTTGATGATCAATTAATTCACTGGTAATAGGCAAATTATCAGTAATCCACACGGAGCTGCCAATATTGCTAAAATTCAAGGTGCTGCCCAGAGACACACCCCCATACTTCTAATTTTTGCAGATCCCTTTGTAACGAAAGTTCATCCTGCTCTGACCTAATGTCCTTAATTAACTTAGTATCATCTGCAAACAAATATTAAAGAGAACAGGGCCCAGTACTGATCCCTGGGGGACTCCACTGATTACTTTTGTCTAATCTGAGTATTATCTATTCACTACTACTCGTTGCTCCCTACCTTTTTTTTAAAGCTATTTATCCATGTGCTAACATTTTCAGATATTCCCAGTCCCTTAATTTTGTGCATTAATCTCTTATGTGGCATTGTATCAAATGCCTTTGCAAAATCTAAGTATATCACATCAACTGATTCCCCTTACTTACTTACTTACTTCCTCATAGAATCTAATTCGATTTGTTTGACATGATCTATTTATCATAAAACCATGCTGATTTGAATTCATAATCTTGTTTACATGAATGTGCTCATCAATATAATCCCTTATAATCCCTTCAAATATCTTTCACACTTTTGATGTCAGACTATCTAGTCTATAGCTTCCTGGATCATTCCTGCTTCCATTTTTGAAGAATGGCACCACATCAGCTTTATGCCAATCCTGGGGTACCATGCCTGAGGATAATGAGTGTTGAAAAATTAAGAGTAGAGGTTTGTTTATAACAGTGATATGTTCCCTTAACACCCTTGGGTGTATTCCATCTGGGCCTGGAGCTTTATTTACCTTAATATTATCTAGTTTTTTCCTGATATCCTCTATACATAACCCAGTAAATGGTATGGGCTGGCATGTTCTAGTTTGTTAGATAGAGAAAATAAATGCTGCGCTAGACTGAGCACTCACTGCCTCTCATAGGATACCCCTTCCACAAGGATATCAATATAAACACAGAGAAACAGAAAAGAAGAAGAAGGAGGGCGCTATAGCGGAGTGCAAAGGGTTAATTAAATGTCATTAATAATAACCAATACTAAGAATATTACCTGTATTGGCTATCAGTGATCAAGTGATGAATAATGTGTTATTTAGTGTAAATAAAATATCAGAAATATCAAAAATGTCAAAAAATAACAACGAAAGTTAGCTAGCAGAAACTTCCACTTTCGTATATATGTGTACATAAATGTGAACTCAAATTAAGTGTACAATAATAAATTAATTAAATTAATTAATACATTAATTAATAAAAGAAGAAACAAAAAATCAACATATAAATACTGCAATATATGTATATAGAACCCGAACTAAGTATATATATATATATATATATATATATATATATATATATATATATGTGTGTGTGTGTGTGTGTGTGTGTTAAATGGGGGACATAATAAGATCCATACAGAAAAAGATACAACTCTAAAATGCGGTTAAATTCTAAAAAAAAACAAAATAACTGGCCTAAAAAAGTCAGACTTTCGGACTAATAAATGGGACGTCTCCCTAAAAGCCTCCAAGGTAATATCGCCAGATAAAATAGAATATAATCGGATTAACAGTCAGGAGTAGATGCTGTAATAGATAGACTTCCAGCAGCATTGCACGCTGAAAAGACAAGTGTAAGCTAACAGATTCTTGTTACAGTCCTATTATACAGCGCTCATCCACTGTTCCGCAATCTCACTCTGAGCATAAGGCAGGGATATAAAGGTCCAACACTCACCCTATGGCTCTTGTCAGCAGGTTAGGGATTATTATAAAAGGATTTACCTTCTATGTTTACTTTTTGTTGATGTCCAATACCTGCTGAAACCACAGGTGTTTTAGTAGCAAAAGACTGTACTCACTATTACCGGAGCAGGCTATTACCAGAACAAATCTCAGAACAGATAAGTGACAAGCTGGCAGTACTTCAACGCGTTTCACCCGTAGCTGGGGCTTTTTCAAGATCACTACTGCCACCTTGTCACTTATCTGTTCTGAGATTTGTTCCGGTATTATAGCATTCATTTGTGGAGAGTTTGGCCAAACTCGATATCGGACTGACGGTGAGCCTGGAGATTGCTCAGCTTCCTGCATGCAAATGCACTAAGTACAGGAATAAGGCTACCAATTGAGGAGTCAAACAGCCTGCTCTGATAATAATGAGTACAGCCTTTTGCTACTAAAACACCTGTGATTTCTGCACTGATTGAACATCAATGAAAAGTGAACATAGAAGGTAACTCCTTTTATAATAATCCCTAACCTGCTGACAAGAGCCATAGGGTGAGTTTATATCCCTGCCTTATACTCAGATTGCAGAACAGTGGATGAGCGCTGTATAATAGGAGAGACTGTCACAAGAATCTGTCAGCTTACATTTGTCTTTTCAGCATGCAATGCTGCTGGAAGTCTGTCTATTACAGCATCTACTCCTGACTGTTAATCCGATTATATTCTATAAGGGATTAAATGCTTACCGGATCCTTCTTCACAGAGGAGAGGATTTAACATAACTTAATTAAATAACTATGTACATGAGAATGTAGTGCGAAATAACCACAGACAAACTTTTTATGGGAAAAATTTTGTGACCGTCACAGGCCATAAAATTTTATTAACCTAACAAACTAGATAGAACTGATAGAACTGAAAATATATATGGCGGCATAGAGATCAGCTACCCAGAACAGCAGGAGATCACCGGCCCAACGGGAACAGCAGCAGAGGAGTCTCTGCCCTAAGGAGATGACGCTGAGGGGTTGCAGAGATCACGTGACCATCCCTCAAAAGGGAGGAAGGAGGGTTACCGTCACGTGCACGTGAGGGCCTACCCTCCTCCCCGGAAGTCTGGCCATCACTCACCCCTAGCGACCTTCTCCTGCGCAACCGGACCGAGGATCTCCCGCCGCCAGGGTGAAAGAAGATCTTCCACCTAGATAAGGATTCCCTGTTACCAAGCCGTGTAAACCGCATAACAGGGAGAGGAGATCCATATCCTACAGTAATGGCTTATTGGGCCTAGGGTGAGTAGCCATAGCCCTGCCATTAAGGTGCCGTCGAAAATACAACATCATTAAAACATTACAAAAGGGGAAGGGAGGGAGGGAAAAAACTGCTTCAGCCAGGATCCGGAGAAGAAGAGGAAGTTGCAAGGGAGAACTTGGCTTATCTACTGGTAAGGAGGGGCCTACCCTAAATTGCAACAATGTTGCACCCAGCACCTTCCCTCTCTCTTCTAACCCACTCTCCTACAGCCTTAACCCTTAGACTGCTCCAGGCTTATACTAAGCCCTACACTGCATTAAGGGATTAAATGCTTACCGGATCCTTCTTCACAGAGGAGAGGATTTAACATAACTTAATTAAATAACTATGTACATGAGAATGTAGTGCGAAATAACCACAGACAAACTTTTTATGGGAAAAATTTTGTGACCGTCACAGGCCATAAAATTTTATTAACCTAACAAACTAGATAGAACTGATAGAACTGAAAATATATATGGCGGCATAGAGATCAGCTACCCAGAACAGCAGGAGATCACCGGCCCAACGGGAACAGCAGCAGAGGAGTCTCTGCCCTAAGGAGATGACGCTGAGGGGTTGCAGAGATCACGTGACCATCCCTCAAAAGGGAGGAAGGAGGGTTACCGTCACGTGCACGTGAGGGCCTACCCTCCTCCCCGGAAGTCTGGCCATCACTCACCCCTAGCGACCTTCTCCTGCGCAACCGGACCGAGGATCTCCCGCCACAAGGAAGCATTTTAATGGTACCCTTGCCGCCAACGCACAACCCGATTTACAGGAGGGGTAACAGAGCTCTCTGAATGTCCCCTATGAATAAATCCAGCCCCACATCAGAAAGGTGAACTTTATCCCTTCTATATAGCTCGGTTCTATCAGCCGAAATGGCTTCGTGCCGTACCACGAAGCCACCTGACCCAGTGACGGTTTTCGCTACAGACGCATTGATCTTCTTCCTAACCCGGTATGCCGCCGTATGGGCCGACATATGCCTCCAGTGGAGACGGGGTATTATATGGGACCACCCTATCATGACCCCCGGGATGCGTACTCTTAGCCACCCAATGTCTGCCTGCATAACCTTAATCAACTGTAAAACTGGTATGGCCCCCACATCGTTACCCCCTAGGTGAAGAATAATAATGTGAGGCTTCCCCCAGCGTACCAGGGCCCCAGATATGGTTCCTGCTAATTGGGGCCAGCACATCCCCCTATCACCCAACCACCTAACGGATGCCTTGTTGGAAGGGAGACCTAGGGATTGGCCAAATGGGAGGGACGCACAGCGTAGGGAGGCCCAGTGGACAAAGGAGTGGCCCACAATCCAGATTCGCTTCACCCCGGGGGTAGTGCCGTGACTAATGGCAGGAGGTCCCTGACCCATGCTGGAAACGGGCTGGCCTGCTGGCTGGTTTTGGAGGGCGAGTCCTGAAGACCCTTGCTGTGCAGTGGAAGTGGTGGCTGCTGCTCCTGCTGTAATGCTGCCTGGTACTCCTGCATCCGCCCCACTCATGACTGTGGCAGTGTTGGTCCGTGTTTTTGCTGCACTTTGTGATCCAATTGCCCCCTGCAAAAGAGAAAGAATTTGGCGAGCACTTTGCCCAATGGATGTGTCTGGATTATCAGTCGCAAGGGGTGGATGAGCTATATGAAGTGGTGTATGAAATCCCTGACTCACTGACTGTCCATTCGCAGATGTCTGAGCATTCACACCCTGCTGGTCTACAATAGGGTTATGGCATGCCTGGCTTATTGATTGTGCATGGTTTAATGAGTGTGCATGAGCGCCCTGCGTGGCTGCCATGGGGGAGTGGATACCCTGATCAAGGGGTTGTACTCCTTGTATGCCTAAAGTAATGGGATGTTGTAGCTGGCTTAAAGATTGCACATTCGCATTATGTATGCCAACCAGGGGTGTATTATATCCCTGAGGAGCTGCTTGTACGTTCACACCATTCAAAGCCGCATTCACACCAATGGGGGATGGTAAATGATGAGATGGTAAATGATGCTCAATGTTTTGATTAACATGCATACTTTGAACATTGCCTTGATTCACATGCAGGCTATTATTAGACACAATATCCGGCTGAGCGGCCGCTTGCACTAAACCACTATCAGACCTGTGTGGGTTAATAATATCGGGAGCGGCCTGCTGAACGGCATTTGCGTTATCTCCCATTTGTATAAACTGTAATGGCCTCATTGCCCTGGAAGGGTTAACTCTGCGTGTCCCCCTACCCCTATCACTGGCTATCTGCCTGGTACTACCTCTTATGATGGAGCGACCCCTTTGATGCCCCTGAGGATTAACATTCAAATGTGCCGTTCGCTTGCGCAGTTTGCTTGCGCTGCTAATGCCCCTCCGACCCCCCACTGATAACCCGCCAACGGCCAAGGACGGCTCTCGGTGCTCACCTGCAAGTGGCGTTGCCCCGGGAGCCGATGTCCTTGTGACCGCGCGGGAATCTGCCAAGCCGGAAGTGCCGATGTCCGCTTCCGGTGACGTCACTAACATGGCGTTGACACCGGAAGTCGGACCCGGACCACGCGGCTGGCGAAGGAGATCGCTAGGCCCCGAGGGGAGCAGCATAGGCCCTGAGATGGCCTGGGCCTCGGGTATGGTGCGACCAGGGGCAAGTCCGGGTGTTGAGGGCTGAGGGGCCATGTTCCGGCCGGGCTGGGGACCGCGTGTTGCCACGTGTGGTGCCTCAATGAGAGGTGTGAAAGGGCGATGCCTGCTGGGGGTAGTTAAAGCAGGATCCGGATCCTGACTAGAAGGATCAGGAGGGAAAACAGCTGGTGTGACACTGGGCCCTGGGGAGGCTGCAGCCATAGCGGATATTATGTTTTTCAATAGGTCAGAAACTGCTGACATAGCAGCAGGGGGTACAGCACTTAAAAATGAGGCCTGTACACTATCAAGAGGTAAATTAGCCTGCTGGGTCTGCAATGCTTGAGGTCTGGGGGATTCCTGAGCTAACTCAATATCAATAGGTCCCTGCTCTTCCACATTATGAACCTGGGCTGACACAACAGTAGTATATTGAGTTGGGGGAATGATATCTAAATCATCCTCAGAAATAGATTGAAAACTTATCTTTATTTTTTCTTTTGCAGGTGCAGGAGGTTCCTGTTCCGACTGGTAACGTCTGGGAGGCAGAGTAGAACGCCTGGAACGATGCATAGCTGCACTGGTGATGACAGAACTGCTAAGAAAAAACTGCTTCAGCCAGGATCCGGAGAAGAAGAGGAAGTTGCAAGGGAGAACTTGGCTTATCTACTGGTAAGGAGGGGCCTACCCTAAATTGCAACAATGTTGCACCCAGCACCTTCCCTCTCTCTTCTAACCCACTCTCCTACAGCCTTAACCCTTAGACTGCTCCAGGCTTATACTAAGCCCTACACTGCATTTCTATCTGGTGGTATTACCTCGGAAGTTTTTTGGGAGACTTCCCATTTATTAGTCAGAAATTCAGACTTTTTTAGGCTAGTTTTATTTTTATTTTATTTTAGAATTTAACCACATTTTAGAGTTGTATCTTTATTTGTATGTATCTTATTATGTCCCCCATTTAGCACATATATATGTTAGTATATATATATACTTTGTTGGGGTTCGTTATACATATATTGCAGTATTTATATGTCGATTTTTTGTTTCTTCTTTTATTAAACAAGTGTTTGTACACTTAATCTGAGTTCACATTTATGTACACTTATATAAGAGAGTGCAAGTTTCTGCTAGCTAGCTTTCATTGTAATTTTTTTGACATTTTTGATATTTTATTTACACTAATTAACATTATTCATCATTTGATCACTGATAGGCAATACGGGTAATATTCTTAGTATTAGTTATTATTAATAACATTTAATTAACCCTATTTTCTAGTTTGTTCCAAAGTATCGTCCATTGGTTCCTGTTTTGTGTATACTGAAGAAAAAAACGGTTTTAGTACCTCAGCCTTCTCCCTGTCACTGTTAACCATGCTACCCTCCACTTATTTTAATGTACCTATATTGTCATTCTTAGATTTTTTTAAAATGTATATACTTAAATAACCTTTTAGGGTTAGACGTAGAATCCTTTGCAATTATTTTTCCATTTTCAATTTTGGCTAATTTGATTGCTTTTTTGCATGCTTTGTTATATTCCTTATAAATATGGTATTCATCCCCTTAACGACCAGCGCCAAGGACCAGCGACGTACCCTGTAGATTGCGCTATTTCTGCATGCCCCATGTGTCTGATTCAGTAGGGATCTCTGCCGGTAATGAGCTGGAGCCCGCAAGGGGGCGGGAGCACTTGCGTGTGCATGCCCGCGCCCGCTGCAGATGACATCACAGTAAAGTGATTGTGTTAAGGAAGGGGGGTGAGGGAAAGTGGGGGGGGGGGGTAGGTGGGAGGGCTGTGGGGATAAATGGTGATATATATTAAAAAAATTTTTTATGGCAAAGTGGGTACTGGCAGAAAGCTGCCAGTACCCAAGATGGCGGCAATTAGGGAGAGAGAGGGGGGTTAAAGAGCTGTTTGGGGGGATCAGGGAGATTGGGGGCTAAGGGGGATCCAACATTGCAGAATAATATATAATATATATAAAGCCTTTTATTTTAGTACTGGCAGACTTTCTGCCAGCACTTAAGATGTCGACGACAATTGTGAGGTGCGGGAGGGCAGATACCTGTTTGAGGGGTATCAGGGAGTGATCAGGGGGTGGGATGCATCAGGTGGGAGGCTGATATATACACTAAAGTTAAAATTAACCATACAAACTACCTAATTAACCCCTTCACTGCTAGGCAAAATAAAAGTGTGGTACGCAGCGGCAATTAGCGGCCTTCTAATTACCAAAAAGCAATGCCAAAGCCATATATGTCTGCTATTTCTGAACAAAGGGGATCCCAGAGAAGCATTTACAACCATTTGTACCA
This sequence comes from Bombina bombina, assembly GCF_027579735.1. Taxonomy (NCBI): domain Eukaryota; kingdom Metazoa; phylum Chordata; class Amphibia; order Anura; family Bombinatoridae; genus Bombina; species Bombina bombina. The sequence goes on from NW_026510965.1 coordinate 137,603, forward strand.
TAATTGCACAAGCTGTTTGTAAGTAATTTCAGTGAGAAACCTAAAGTTTGTGAAAAAGTTAGTTAAATTGTTTTATTATTATTTGATCGCATTTGGCGGTGAAATTGTGGCATAAAATATACCAAAATGGGCCTAGATCAATACTTTGCGTAGTCTACTACACTACACTAAAACCTAAAATTAATCCTACAAGCTCCCTACATGCTCCCTAAATAACCCCTTCACTACTGGGCATTATACAAGTGTGGTGCACAGCGGCATTTAGTGGCCTTCTAATTACCAAAAAGTAATGTGAAAGCCATAAATGTCTGCTATTTCTGAACAAAGGGGATCCCAGAGAAGCATTTAAACCATTTGTGTCATAATAGCACAAGCTGTTTGTAAATAATTTCAGTGAGAAACCTAAAGTTTGTGAAAAAGTTAGTTAAATTTTTTTATTATTATTTGATCGCATTTGGCGGTGAAATTGTGGCATAAAATATACCAAAATGGGCCTAGATCAATACTTTGGGTTGTCCACTAAAAAAAAATATATACATGTCAAGGGATATTCAGGTATTCCTGACAGATATCAGGGTCAATGTAACTAGCGCTAATTTTGAAAAAAAGTGGTTTTGAAATAGCAAAGTGCTTCTTGTATTTATTTCCCTATAACTTGCAAAAAAAGCAAAGAACATGTAAACATTGGGTATTTCTAAACTCAGGACAAAATTTAGAAACTATTTAGCATGGGTGTTTTTTGGTGGTTGTAAATGTGTAACAGATTGTGGGGGTCAAAGTTAGAAAAAGTGTGTTTTTTTCCATTTTTTCCTCATATTTTATAATTTTGTTTATAGTAAATTATAAGATACGATGAAAATAATGGTATCTTTAGAATGTCCATTTAATGGCGAGAAAAACGGTATATAATATATGTGGGTACAGTAAATGAGTAAGAGGAACATTACAGCTAAACACAAACACAGCAGAAATGTAAAAATAGCCCTGGTCCTTAAATGTACATAAATTTATTACATCTTTGAATAGAAACATATTTGCAATATAAATGTATTGGCAAAACAGCTTCTAGTAAAAGTTATTACTGTTTTAGTGTTAACATTTTTCTCTGCATGTGCACGTGAAGCATAGATAGATATTCTCAGTGCACCAGCATTTTAAATACTGCAGCTGCTCAGAGCACAGGTGGGGCTTGTATCATGTCAGCAATTAACAAAAAGAGTCATTACCAGATGGTACAAGCACCTTAGGCTCTCTGAGCAAGTGCTGTGTTTAAAATGCTGGTGCACGGTGCATACTTAAATACACTTTTGAAACCGCTATAGCTTTTATTAGAAGCATTTTTGCTAATGCATGTATATTACAAAATTGCTTCTTTTCAAAACCGAAATGCACCCATGTGGTTTCCAATTTTGGCTGGGATATCCCTTTAAGGGTAAGAAATTGAAAAATGGTCTGGTCCTTGAGGGGTAAACAATGTTTTAAATGTTATCCATTTATCGTCTGAATTTTTATTAGAGAATACTTTGTCCCAATTTAACGCCTAGATTCCGAGTTTTGCGTTAGGAGGGATGTGTTAGTTACGCGTATTTTATTTCCTTTGCGTACTTTTCTTAACGTAGGTATTACGAGTCTCAGAACAACCTCCTAACGCCTCGCGGTAACACGCGTAATCACGGCCGTGTTAAACATTCTCCCATACAGATCAATGAGAAATCAAAGAAATTTCAGCATAGTAAAGATAGGACAGATAGAGGGCGCTCTAACCCAAACAATAATGTCCCAATGAGATCTGGTAACATACTTAATAAAGTTTATGACACCCCTAGGATAAATAATTTCCTAAGTAGAGCAGTACACCCATTTTCCAAAAGGGGGACTACTTCCATAATTGATCATTTAGAGGCTTATGAAAATGCTTTGGTTGCATTAAATATTGTCAGGGTGCCAGGAATCAGACTGATACGAGAAGTGCAAGTGCAAAAATATTAACAACAAAAAATAATAAAAGTCCACAAGTCAAATAACAAGCCAGGAGTCAAAACCAGAGCTGGTAGTCAGACGAGCCGAGTCATGAGCCAAAGCGAGTAGTCGGATGAGCCGGAATCAGGAACAGGTAGAACAGCAGAGTCAGGAACAAGCCAGGGATCAGGAACCAGAAGAAATGTCAGACAGCCAGGTAATATACAGGAACTGGAAAACAGGAACTCACAAACAGGTCTGAGACAATGCAAGGGCAAAGCATACTGAACAGAGATCCTTTAAATAATAAGTTATAACATCACAATTCTGAGACTGCAACCTATCTCACACGGATGATGTTCACTAGTCTGGCCATAAGAGGGTGTGTAGGAATTGAGCAGCATCACACACTCTGGACCAGATTCAGTAAGAGAGGTGAGTAAAATGGCTTCCAGAAGCACATGACAAACAAAGCAGGAAAAAAACCCTGACAAATATAAATGATGGGCAATCTAAAATTGAATTTCTGCCATGGGTGTTTGATGCTAAGCATCATAAATACTTTGCACCACTAAAAGATATGAATAATAATTCTTGAAGTGAAGTAAAGCATTAGTGCAAAAAGGAGTTTGGGCCATATCGCACCATAACAGCTGCTAAGGTGGCTGTATATAATTTGAAATGTGGCGCAAATCAAAGTCCAATCAAATTACTTTCTGCACTAAAAGGAGCTTACAGTATAGCCGGAAATTATCCCAAATTTGAGATCTCAGAATTTGTTAATTTATTTTATGAAGCCTTACCCCCTCATATCAAAATAAATTTGGCTGGAGACTTTGATGAAAACTGCTCATTAGATTGGCTGATTAGGGGAAGTACAAAATTATATGCCATACAGCAAACCAATGACCATGGGAATAAAAGAGAGAAAAACCCCAACTCTAAAGTAGTGGCCGAAACTAGGGTGTCACCTAGCCCCTTCCAAAAAAGAAGACGTATGCAGAAGTGGCCAGAGAAAACAGGCCTAGCCCAAAATGTTTTGAGTCTGCCCCTCCCCCACCAAGAGCTGAGGCACAGAGGAAATATACCCAAAATGGGGGGCATGACCAGATAAATAGGTATCCCCAAAGAGAAGAATACCCACAAGGTAACAGGTATCCCCCATAGAGGTAGATACAATAAGTGGTGCAGGTATTCTGAGGATAACCAGACAACCCAGTTAAATAGTGCACCCCAAGAAAGTAACACAAGACAAGCTGAACTCCAAGGGCAACCACGTCAGGATAGAAACAGCGACCCTGAATCTGAGGAATCCCAATGGTCCAGGAATCACTACTATGGGGCATCAAGAGATAGGCCCAGGAGTAGGGGTAACTTAGGAGGATAGAAAAACAAGGGGCGCCAACATAGTGTGAATCAGTTTGGAAAACTGGAAAACAGTAGTTATAATAAAATCTACTCACAAGTGGAGTGGCACCTAGAACCAACTGGGTGCATACAGGCAGGCTGACATTCAGAACCAGCAGTCAGTACGCTGGGGGACTCACCCGGGAGACCTGTGGGTGGGTCAGATGAGGTAGATGGAGTCGGCTGTGTGTCGTCTGGTGAGCCGGATCGCCACTGTGGAAGTCCAAAGGGTTGTGTTGTTTATCCCAAAAGGGTAGCTGCTCACACGATCAGCCTTGTTTCCAAACGAGTTTCCAATGTCAGTGTATGGAACAAAGGGATAAAAACCAAACTGGGTATAACCACTGCAGACTACTGTTTTCCAGTTTTCCAAACTGATTCACACTATGTTGGCGCCCCTTGTTTTTCTATCCTCCTAGATTTCCTGATTCATCACACCTTGGATTCAAGCGGAGCAAGCCATTTGTTTTGATCCTTTGAACTTTTGTTCTTTATATATCCTTTACATTGAATTTGGACTTTTTATCTCTGAACACTTATCACATATTGGACTTTTCAGTTTTTTGAGTTTAATCAAATTCAACTGTTCACATATTTTGTTGCAAGTTTTTAGTTCTTTGCAATATTCCAACTGATTTTTTGTTTAGGTATCACAATTGTTTCATGATTTTTTTGCTAATGTATCACAATTGTTTCATGTCTTACGGTTTGTAACAAGTCACACATTCTCCTTTGATTAACAAGATTTCACTGAATCATATACACATATACACCTCTACTCTCACATACTTATCTGTCACGGTTCAACTCACACGATACCAGAGGAATTTCATTCACATCAACACAATTTCTATCAACACTACAGCGCGTCCCCTTAGTTTTTTCTTATAGAAAATACTTCTATACTTTATTGTAGGGGTAACTTGTACAATCAAGTAGATCAGCTTAGTACCCAGTTAAATCGGTTAAGTGAGCAATTCGCTAATATGAGTCAAGCTTTTACATCTCAGCAACCAAATAATTCTTTTTTAGGGGTATAGCCAGTGGTCAACAGTGGGCCACAGGCACAGTCATAAACATTCAGATATTATCTGAGGGGATTGAAATACTGAATGAGATAATTAATGTTAAAAATTATACTAATCGAATTCTCTCCCTACAGCCCAGCAACAGAAGGCCTGAATGTGATGACAGGTGTCCCCAGTCTGGAAGTATTAATGACATTCCTATGTTTCAGTAGTCCCTATGCATTATTCTCACAGATGGATGTGCAGAACAATCCCCACAGGATGAAGTACCCCCTAACTGCAGTGCAGTATGCAGGAAACCTGTTATTATTACGGAGGAGGCAGTCGATAAGGATTGTGCCACGTCAGGTGATGTAATGAGTCCAAGTAAACCATGGCAAAGTCCCCAAATGTTTAAACATGATAACTTTATGTGTGAAATGGTACAAACTGCAGGGAGATATTATGTATCAACTGAGATCCAGGATTTTGTTACCAACCCTATCATGGGATTAATTTATACTGGATCTAAGGCAACTATTCTATCCCACAGGTACTACACACAACTAGATGAGCTAACGCCCCACAAACCTAAGCTAAAAGAAATTGATCATTCACTAATAGGCATTGGGGGTGACACTCTCAAGGTCTGGGGCACTGCACATCTAAAGCTAAGGCTGGGCAACAGGGTCATAAGACACCCTGTCATTATAGTGGATCTGCCAAATGATCGTTTGATAATAGGTATTGATCTTCTTAAGCGACTAAGTACCATAATTGATTGCATAAATAATGCAATCTAGTCACAAGTCAAAAGACCTATTAATTTATGAGCGGTCCAGCATACCTCACACCAGACATAACTGTCATGTGGTGGAAGAGAAGCCAGATGCTGTGGAGATTCATTTCAAGAATAACTCTGTACCTGAAATAACTATCCTGCAGATAGATGATCAGACTTCCCTAAGTGGCTCTGACGATCATAACTTTAAAAATTCCGCCGGGAAAGATAGCCAATAGTGATGTCGCGAACATAAAATTTTCAGTTCGCGAACGGCGAACGCGAACTTCCCCAAAAGTTTGCGAACGGGCGAACCGGGCAAACTGCCATAGACTTCAATAGGCAGGTGAATTTTAAAACACACAGGGACTCTTTCTGGCCACAATAGTGATGGAAAAGTTGTTTCAAGGGGACTAACACCTGGACTGTGGCATGCCGGAGGGGGATCCATGGCAAAACTCCCATGGAAAATTACATAGTTGATGCAGAGTCTGGTTTTAATCCATAAAGGGCATAAATCACCTAACATTCCTAAATTGTTTGGAATAACGTGCTTTAAAACATCAGGTATGATGTTGTATCGATCAGGTAGTGTAATGGTTACGCCCGCTTCACAGTGACAGACCAAACTCCCGCAGCGGGTACAACATCTAAATAGTTTCTAAATTTTGTCCTGAGTTTAGAAATACCCAATGTTAACATGTTCTTTGCTTTTTTTGCAAGTTATAGGGAAATAAATTCAAGAAGCACTTTGCTATTTCAAAACCACTTTTTTTCAAAATGAGCACTAGTTACATTGGAACCCTGATATCTGTCAGGAATACCTGAATATCCCTTGACATGTATATATTTTTTTTAGAAGACATCCCAAAGTATTGATCTAGGCCCATTTTGGTATATTTCATGACACCATTTCACCGTCAAATGCGATGAAATAAAAAAAAATTGTTCACTTTTTCACAAACTTTAGGTTTCTCACAGAAATTATTTACAAACAACGTATGCAATTATGGCATAAATGGTTGTAAATGCTTCTCTGGGATCCCCTTTGTTCAGAAATAGCAGACTTATATGGCTTTGGCGTTGCTTTTTGGTAATTAGAAGGCTGCTAAATGCCACTGCGCACCACACGTGTTTTATGCCCAGCACGCTGGCAGGCAGGCAACTGCAATTAGATTACACAGGAAAAAAAAAAAAGCAGACTGATGTTCTAGCCCTTAAAAGGGCTTTTTGGGGTGCTGTCCTTACAGCAGAGATCAGATGAGTCCTTTAGGACTGTAGTGGATACTGAATACACTAGCCTAGCTGTCGATTTCCCTATTAAATCAGCAGCAGCTACACTGTCCCTCCTCTCACTAAGAATGCAGCTTCAAATTAAAATGGATGCTGTCCAGGAGGTGGGAGGGTCTAGGAGGGAGGGTCTGCTGCTGATTGGCTGGAATGTGTCTGCTGACTGTGAGGTACAGGGTCAAAGTTTACTCAATGATGACGAATAGGGGGCGGATCGAACATCGCATATGTTCGCCCGCCGCGGTGAACGCGAACAAGCTATGCTCGCCAGGAACTATTCGCCGGCGAACTATTTGCGACATCACTAGCCAATATTTCCCTAGATGGCGATATATTAACCATATCTCTCCACCAATGGGACCCTAGGTCCCCTAAAGGGGGAGATCACTATTAATTCCTCGCAGAAATTAAGAAAGTTAAAGATCTATTTATCCCTTTGCAAGTGCATGACCTTGGAAAAAACAGCTGAACGTAGCTGAGAGTGAATACGTTGCCAATGAGTGGTGAGTCCAGTGATGTGTCGGTCTGTGGCAGGGACCCCAGTGGACAGAGCCGAAAGGGGAATACACAAGGTTGATACCCTGCTGCGGCTTGAAATGGAGAATATCAAAGAGAAGAGTGCCAATGAGTGTTTCTTGCCAGTTCAGCTAGGGATAGCAACTCAGACCAGTTGGTATGGCGAATGTTGACAAAGGATCTAAGGTAGGCTTCAAGATCCTGGTTTGCTCTCTCAGTTAGTCCATTAAAATATATTAGCAACGAGTTTCTCAGCCAAAAAGTGGCTGCTAATATAGTTTGATAAAGTAAGTTTTTTATATACTTACCACTTGCTGCCGGACTACTATTATTATTGCCTGCTTTTTGATTTATACCTCCATCTCTGGATCATTGGGAGCTCTAGATTGCCGGAAGTAAGTCTTCTGGGTGACTGCTATTGACCCCAGACCGCTCCTTCTGCACCACTAGGGGTGCTATACTAAATGTGAGTGTATCTACTTAACCTAACACCTTCATTTATATCCAACAATATTGGGCCATGTGGCGCTTCTGTGTTTTTATGTTGTCTGCAGATTCTGAAGGAAGTTAAGGGTAACAGGTACCAGGATCCGAGAGGAGTGAGGGGATTTAGTAGTGATCATGCTTAGAGGTACCCCAGTGTTATCCCCTAAGCAATGTCACAGTCCTTTAGTTGGAGGGTGTTAGATCCACAATAAAAACATAGTCTCAGTCTCCTTCTTCTCTGCCTTTCAGACTCTGAAGGTTTGAAGGAGGAGAGATCCATGTGTTCCTCTACTGAGGTAACTGGAGCTGCTGAAGGGTAGCGGATGCTGCTGAAACTGGATGAACAGGAGGACGGGAGGGAAGGACCCTCCTTGTTCTGTCTCTCTCAGCTTGTCTTTCCTGAAAGCGAGAGTCCAGATTGATACAAAGCATTAGAAAGTCATCCAAAGAAGAAGAAATATCACAATAAGTGAGTTAATCTTTGATGCGTTCATGGAGACCCCTCCTAAAGGCTGCCTTGAGAGCACTGCCATCCCAAGTAGTTTCAAGTGCCAAGGTGTGGAACTCAATGGCAAATTGTTCCACAGTTTTATTGCCCTGGCAGAGATCCAGGAGAGAATATTCTGCAGCAGAAGTACGGCCAGAAGCCCCAAACATAGAAGATAAAGCAGAAATGAACTCATCAGCATCATGCAGGAGTGTAGGGTTCTGTTCCAAAAGGGGAGAGACCCAGGCTAGGGCCTTGTCCTTTAGCAGGGAAATAATATAGACTTCCAGAAGCAGATGAAGAAGTCACTGAACTAAGATTGGGGACTGGTGGTGTAGCAACAGGAGCGGCATCCTTCGCTGCAACTAGTAAGGAGAGTTGAGCTGTAATAGCTTGGCTTGGAATTCATATTCTGCAAATGTGTGGTATGGGTTCCCAACATCTGTCCCTGAAGATAAATAGCTCATGCCACCTCATCTGGCTGCATGGCCTAAGTATAATGTAACACTCGTGGGATACTCCTCTCAGACCAAACTCGGCCAGTAGTCTTGTTATCCCAGCGTTGAGTCGGAATGATAGGGAATATCCCAGAGCAGAGGAAGTTAGTAAGATGAGGAAGGTGGCACTCCCCATAGGCAGGACAGTCCCCAGCGGCAACGGCAGAGCAGTCCAAGGATGAACGACTAGAATGGTCAGGCAGGCAGGGTTTGGCAACAGTAAAGCAGTCTAAGGGTACACCACTAGAATGGTCAGGCAGGCAGGGTTTGACAACAGTAAAGCAATCCAAGGGCACACCACTAGAATGGTCAGGCAGACAGGGTTTGGCAACAGTAAAGCAGTTCAAGGGCACACCACTAGAAAGGTCAGGCAGACAGGGTTCGACAACAGTAATACAATCCAGCAGTTTAAGAGGTAAGGCAGGTAGAGTAGTCAGACAGGCAGGTTCAGCAACAGTAATTCAATCCAGCAGTTAAGGAGTAAAACAGGTAGAGTAGTCAGACAGGCAGGTTCAGCAACAGTAATTCAGGCACATAGATACAACGATCTGTCACACCCAGGAGCACACAAAGGAACACCTAAACTTGGGAAGTGACAGATCATTTGCAAAAAGTTTAAATATGTGCAGGATTCGCATCACAGAGGTCCAACCGGCATCAGGAGCGTGCAGCAATGATGTCAGCACTGCACGCATCTGGACCCATCACTACCCTGGGCAACAAGCAGGAAAGGAGACGCCACACCCCTAGCAATGGCTATAGCGGCGCAGTGTTACAGTTACTGACTTTAATTACTTCTACCATCATGTGTCCCTTGTCCTTACTTCAGCATGTAGTGCTGCTCCTAATATGTGGTTGTGCCAGCTGTACTAAAGTTATTGTTGCGTTATTCCTGCTGACCCAACTTTCGTCACTCAATAACACAGCTTTGTGGTGCATGTGGAGATGTTGGTTCATCCCGGAGCTGGTGAACTGATCCAATACTCTCCAAAATATAACTTATTTGCAATACATTTTGCACTTAACAAAGTGCCCATCTCTAATGATCTCAAAGAGATAATACCTTTGAGCGATGTGATGCATTCACCACCCCTGCCTTCCCTTCTACTGCTATGGAGGTCTTCTTTGTGTTTTTAGATTTGCCACCACTATCTGTCTCTGTCCTCACTGGAACAATTTTTCCTCTCCTACAGGTGGAACAGTTGGAACTGCTAGTAGTGGTGGCAGTTGGACTTCTATTTCTGATAGTATTTACAGTGATTGCACTAGTAGTGAAAATGGAAACATTAGTAATGGGTTACACTGTTGTAGCTGGCTGTTACAACTGGGGGTAAGATGGTGATGGGTATGGAAAGAATACAGGTGGAGACAGCTGGCCTAAAAGGGAGTAGGAACTAGCACTTTTGCCCCCATGCATAGTCTCTGTTGTGGAATATCATACATCAATATCTCCTCAGGCTTGTAATCAAGATCCTCCTGCTCCACTGTATTTGCTATAGCAGACATGCTGGGAGTCAGAATAATACGGTCATTGCCCAAACCAGAGATTGGGGAAACTCGCTCAACAATTCCCTCTTCTCCTTGACTATTTGACACAAATAGTCTTCTCCTAAATCCTACTACTTTGATTGGAGCCAAAATATCGGCCAGATTACGAGTTTTGTGTTACAAACTGCTGTTTGTAACTGGCCCTTTAAATGGAAAATTGCCCTGCTTCCCTGGATTTTGGAGAAGCCTATTTGCCAGCCTCCTTCCACATGACTATGGCCCCTGGAAGATTGTGCCCCTGAAAACCTATTAACTTTTATTGGGTGTGTATGGCCCTTTAAGAACCGTCTGGGGACATATTGTGACTTTGGTGAACAATGCCCCTTTAAGACTATGTCCCCAGACCTGTGAAATGACTTGTCCCTGGCTTTCTCCCACTTGGTTCAGTTTCATTGTGTGCCATTAAGAGTTAAATTTTGTTCAGCTTCAAGAAACCTATTCTTAATACAAGTCTGCTGGGATTAGCTCTAATTAGGTTTAGTGATCAACTTTCCCATTGTCTAATCAGACTAGTATTGATAAGGTGGACTGCATTGTTTTATTGTGTGTAATGTTATCTGCTGAAGTAAATGTTGTGGCCTGTCAAAGGGAGTGTCTCTCTATCTAATATCAAATGTGTGATGGGGGATTTTATGCCTCCCCCTGAGAGTGTCCTGTTTGCATGTAACCTCAATAAAAAGGAGGCTGTGTGCTCCAGCACATGAGACCTATGTTGACCCTCTAACTTGAAGCTTTGACTCATGTTTGTAGGATACAGCTTATAATCACTACAGGGATTGCTATGTTTTTCATACTCCCTTAGCTACAGGGATTGCTACAGAAGGAAGAGGTTCACCTACTGGAGCCTGGTCGTAGGTCCAGGGCGCAGAGCAGACGGCGAGATACCAGCCCAGCAGCGGTGGTTCATAGAGTCTGCATTACTTATGGTGGCTACGCAGCAGTTAGAGTGTCTACGGTGCTGCTGCTCCTTTGGTGAGCGCTAGGAGCATCCTTTTCTACGGTCCAACTTCCAGCCAGCCTGGAGGCAACCGTAACATTTTGCGTTATGAGGGGTGTGGTACTAACTTGCATGTTATTGTCACCACTCACTCACCTACTTACAGGTTTTTACAAAGAAGTGAGCGTAGAGCAAAATTGTGCTCCATACCGCACTCTAATACCAGCGCGTCTTAAATCAGGTTGGTTATACGTGCTCGTGCACAATTTCCCCATAGACATCAATGGGGAGAGCCAACTGAAAAAAGTCTAACACCTGCAATAAAGCAGCGTAAAGCTCAGTAACGCAGTCCCATTGATTCCTATGGATAAACAAAATTTATGTTTACACCTTACACCCTAACATGAACCCGAGTCTAAACACCCCTAATCTTACACTTATTAACCCCTAATCTGCCTCCCCCGACAACGCCGACACCTACATTATATTTATTAACCCCTAATCTGCCACTCTGGATATCGCCACAACCTACATTATACTTATGAACCTCTAATCTGCTGCCCCCAACATCGCTGACACCTACATTATATTTATTAACCCCTAATCTGCTGTCCACAACATCACCAACACCTACATTATATTTATTAACCCCTAATCTGCCGCCACTATAATAAACATATTAACCCGTAAAACCCCGTACTCCCGCATCGCAAACACTAGTTAAATATTATTAACCCCTAATCTGCCGTCCCTAACATTGCCGCCACTATACTAAATTTATTAACCCCTAACCCCTAAACCTAAGTCTAACCCTAACACCCCCTAACTTAAATATAATTAAAATAAATATAAATAAAACCTACTATCATTACCTAAATTATTAGTATTTAAAACTAAATACTTACCTGTAAAATAAACCTTAAGCTAGCTTCAATATAACTAATAGTTACATTGTATCTAGTTTAGGATTTATTTTTATTTGACAGCTAAGTTTGTATTTATTTTAACTAGGTAGAATAGTTACTAAATAGTTATTAACTATTTACTTACTACCTAGCTAAAATAAATACAAATTTACCTGTAAAATAAAACCTAACCTAAGTTACACTAACAGCTATCACTACACTACAATTAATAACATTACCTAAATTAAATACAATTAACTAAATTATATACAATTAGCTAAATTACAAAAAAACACTAAATTACAGAAAATAAAAAACAAATTACAAGATCTTTAAACTAATTACACCTAATCTAATAGCCCTATTAAAATAAAAAAAGCCCACCCAAAAACTAAACTACAATTAGCCCCTAAAAGGGCCTTTTGCGGGGCATTGCCCCAAATAAATCAGCTCTTTTACCTGAAAATAAATACAAACAACCCCCCCAATAGTACAACCTACCACCCACACAACCAACCCCCCAAATAAAACCCTAACTAAAAAAACTAAGCTCCCCATTGCCCTGAAAAGGGCATTTGTATGGGCATTGCCCTTAAAAGGGCATTTAGCTCTATTGCTGCCAAAAGCCCTAACCTAAAAATAAACCCACCCAATAAACCCTTAAAAAAAAAAACTAACACTAACCCCCTGAAGATCCACTTACAGTTTTGAAGATCCGACATCCATCCTCAACGAAGCTGGGAGAAGTCCTCATCAAAGCAGCAAGAAGTCCTCAATGAAGCCGGGAAAAGTCTTCATCCAATCCGGGAGAAGTGGTCCTCCAGATGGGCAGAAGTCTTCATCCAGACGTCATCTTCTATCTTCATCCATCCGGCGCGGAGCGGGTCCATCTTCAAGACATCCGGCACGGAGCATACTCTTCCAACGATGACTACCCGACGAATGAAAGTACCTTTAAGTGACGTCATCCAAGATGGTGTCCCTTAGATTCTGATTGGCTGATAGAATTCTATCAGCAAATCAGAATTAAGGTTGAAAAAATCCTATTGGCCGATCCAATCAGCCAATAGGATTGAGCTCAAATATTATTGGCTGATTGGAACAGCCAATAGAATGCAAGCTCAATCCTATTGGCTGAATTTAAAGGGACAGTATACACTCATTTTCATATAACTGCATGTAATAGACACTACTATAAAGAATAAGATGCACAGATACCGATATAAAAATCCAATATAAAATGGTTTAAAAACTTACTTAGAAGCTTTCAGTTTAGCTTTGTTGAAAAGGTAGCTGGAAAGCCCACTGCAAGTGGGAAATAAGACACTTCCCCCCCCTCCCACTTCTTTTGCATATGAAAAGACCCTTTACACAAACAGGAGCAAGCTGGAGAAGGTTATACATCAGTACTCACATAAAACTTTGGGGCTTGGTTAGGAGTCTGAAAATCAGAGCAATGATAATTAAAAATAAGCAAAACTAAACATTTTTTTTTAAAAAAAACTTCATGGGCTATATAAATAGATAATTTACAAAACATTTATGCAAAGAAAAAATGAGTGTATAATATCCCTTTAATGCACTGACAGTACTGTGCATGTGCACTGCAATAAATGTAATCTGATGGGATTCTGCTCACACAGAATGCAAAAGACCTCACCTCAGAAGAAAAAAAATTTTTAAAACACACACTGGGCTTCATTTATTATAGTTCACATTTTATTTAGAATCCACTTTGGTGTTATTTTAAGAGTGCAAAGCTGCTAATCCCTGTACCAAAGTTCAATTATCACAAAAATCTGTCATTTAGAAAGTGACCAGTAGGTGGAGATATCTAAATAAAAAGGATGAGTAGGCAATTCAGGCTTATATTAAAAATAAAAAAATTAAGGGTCAATACTATTCTCGACAGGTATGATGTAATTATTAGATATGTGCGATTCGGTTCGGTTCGATTCAGAAATTCAGAAAATTCGGAAAATTCGGCGATTCGAATCGAACCGAATTTCCGAATTAAAATTTCGCTGAATTTTCCGAATCGATTCGTAAGTTCGGATGGCCATTGGATTACACTAGTATTGTACAGTATGTTAGGTTAACACCTAATATACAGTATAATACTAGTCTAATCCCACCTAACACTTACCGAAATGCCGAATTTACGAACCGAATCAAACCAAATCGAACCGAATCCAGACGAATTTCTTTGAATCCGAATGAATCCGAATTAAATCCAAAATTTTTTTTTTAGAAGACATCCAAAAGTATTGATCTAGGCCCATTTTAGTATATTTCATGCCACCATTTCACCGCCAAATGCGATGAAATAAAAAAAAATTGTTCACTTTTTCACAAACTTTAGGTTTCTCACAGAAATTATTTACAAACATCGTATGCAATTATGGCATAAATGGTTGTAAATGCTTCTCTGGGGTCCCCTTAGTTCAGAAATAGCAGACTTATATGGCTTTGGCGTTGCTTTTTGGTAATTAGAAGGCTGCTAAATGCCACTGCGCACCACACGTGTTTTATGCCCAGCACGCTGGCAGGCAGGCAACTGCAATTAGATTACACAGGAAAAAAAAAAAAAGCAGACTGATGTTCTAGCCTTTAAAAGGGCTTTTTGGGGTGCTGTCCTTACAGCAGAGATCAGATGAGTCCTTCAGGACTGTAGTGGACACTGAATACACTAGCCTAGCTGTCGATTTCCCTATTAAATCAGCAGCAGCTACACTGTCCCTCCTCTCACTAAGAATGCAGCTTCAAATTAATTTAAAATGGATGCTGTCCAGGAGGTGGGAGGGTCTGGGAGGGAGGGTCTGCTGCTGATTGGCTGGAATGTGTCTGCTGACTGTGAGGTACAGGGTCAAAGTTTCCTCAATGATGACAAATAGGGGGCGGATCGAACATCGCATATGTTCGCCCGCCGCGGTGAACGCGAACAAGCTATGCTCGCCAGGAACTATTCACCGGCGAACTATTTGCGACATCACTAGCCAATATTTCCCTAGATGGCGATATATTAACCATATCTCTCCACCAATGGGACCCTAGGTCCCCTAAAGGGGGAGATCACTCTTAATTCCTCGCAGAAATTAAGAAAGTTAAAGATCTATTTATCCCTTTGCAAGTGCATGACCTTGGAAAAAACAGCTGAACGTAGCTGAGAGTGAATACGTTGCCAATGAGTGGTGAGTCCAGTGATGTGTCGGTCTGTGGCAGGGACCCCAGTGGACAGAGCCGAAAGGGGAATACACAAGGTTGATACCCTGCTGCGGCTTGAAATGGAGAATATCAAAGAGAAGAGTGCCAATGAGTGTTTCTTGCCAGTTCAGCTAGGGATAGCAACTCAGACCAGTTGGTATGGCGAACGTTGACAAAGGATCTAAGGTAGGCTTCAAGATCCTGGTTTGCTCTCTCAGACCGCTTCTTCTGCACCACTAGGGGTGCTATACTAAATGTGAGTGTATCTACTTAACCTAACACCTTCATTTGCATCCAACAATATTGGGCCATGTGGCGCTTCTGTGTTTTTATGTTGTCTGCAGATTCTGAAGGAAGTTAAGGGTAACAGGTAACAGGTACCAGGATCCGAGAGGAGTGAGGGGATTTAGTAGTGATCATGCTTAGAGGTACCCCAGTGTTATCCCCTAAGCAATGTCACAGTCCTTTAGTTGGAGGGTGTTAGATCCACAATAAAAACATAGTCTCAGTCTCCTTCTTCTCTGCCTTTCAGACTCTGAAGGTTTGAAGGAGGAGAGATCCATGTGTTCCTCTACTGAGGTAACTGGAGCTGCTGAAGGGTAGCGGATGCTGCTGAAACTGGATGAACAGGAGGACGGGAGGGAAGGACCCTCCTTGTTCTGTCTCTCTCAGCTTGTCTTTCCTGAAAGCGAGAGTCCAGATTGATACAAAGCATTAGAAAGTCATCCAAAGAAGAAGAAATATCACAATAAGTGAGTTAATCTTTGATGCGTTCATGGAGACCCCTCCTAAAGGCTGCCTTGAGAGCACTGCCATCCCAAGTAGTTTCAAGTGCCAAGGTGCGGAACTCAATGGCAAATTTTTCCACAGTTTTATTGCCCTGGCGGAGATCCAGGAGAGAATATTCTGCAGCAGAAGTACGGCCAGAAGCCCCAAACATAGAAGATAAAGCAGAAATGAACTCATCAGCATCATGCAGGAGTGTAGGGTTCTGTTCCAAAAGGGGAGAGACCCAGGCTAGGGCCTTGTCCTTTAGCAGGGAAATAATATAGACTTCCAGAAGCAGATGAAGAAGTCACTGAACTAAGATTGGGGACTGGTGGTGTAGCAACAGGAGCGGCATCCTTCGCTGCAACTAGTAAGGAGAGTTGAGCTGTAATAGCTTGGCTTGGAATTCATATTCTGCAAATGTGTGGTATGGGTTCCCAACATCTGTCCCTGAAGATAAATAGCTCATGCCACCTCATCTGGCTGCATGGCCCAAGTATAATGTAACACTCATGGGATACTCCTCTCAGACCAAACTCGGCCAGTAGTCTTGTTATCCCGGCGTTGAGTCGGAATGATAGGGAATATCCCAGAGCAGAGGAAGTTAGTAAGATGAGGAAGTCGGCACTCCCCATAGGCAGGACTGTCCCCAGCGGCAACGGCAGAGCAGTCCAAGGATGAACGACTAGAATGGTCAGGCAGGCAGGGTTTGGCAACAGTAAAGCAGTCTAAGGGTACACCACTAGAATGGTCAGGCAGGCAGGGTTTGACAACAGTAAAGCAATCCAAGGGCACACCACTAGAATGGTCAGGCAGACAGGGTTTGGCAACAGTAAAGCAGTTCAAGGGCACACCACTAGAAAGGTCAGGCAGGCAGGGTTCGACAACAGTAATACAATCCAGCAGTTTAAGAGGTAAGGCAGGTAGAGTAGTCAGACAGGCAGGTTCAGCAACAGTAATTCAATCCAGCAGTTAAGGAGTAAAACAGGTAGAGTAGTCAGACAGGCAGGTTCAGCAACAGTAATTCAGGCACATAGGTACAACGATCTGTCACACCCAGGAGCACACAAAGGAACACCTATACTTGGGAAGTGACAGATCATTTGCAAAAAGTTTAAATATGTGCAGGATTCGCATCACAGAGGTCCAACCGGCATCAGGAGCGTGCAGCAATGATGTCAGCACTGCACGCATCTGGACCCATCACTACCCTGGGCAACAAGCAGGGAAGGAGACGCCGCACCCCTAGCAATGGCTATAGCGGCGCAGTGTTACAGTTACTGACTTTAATTACTTCTACCATCATGTGTCCCTTGTCCTTACTACAGCATGTAGTGCTGCTCCTAATATGTGGTTGTGCCAGCTGTACTAAAGTTATTGTTGTGTTATTCCTGCTGACCCAACTTTTGTCACTCAATAACACAGCTTTGTGGTGCATGTGGAGATGTTGGTTCATCCCGGAGCTGGTGAACTGATCCAATACTCTCCAAAATATAACTTATTTGCAATACATTTTGCACTTAACAAAGTGCCCATCTCTAATGATCTCAAAGAGATAATACCTTTGAGCGATGTGATGCATTCACCACCTCTGCCTTCCCTTCTACTGCTATGGAGGTCTTCTTTGTGTTTTTAGATTTGCCACCACTATCTGTCTCTGTCCTCACTGGAACAATTTTTCCTCTCCTACAGGTGGAACAGTTGGAACTGCTAGTAGTGGTGGCAGTTGGACTTCTATTTCTGATAGTATTTACAGTGATTGCACTAGTAGTGAAAATGGAAACATTAGTAATGGGTTACACTGTTGTAGCTGGCTGTTACAACTGGGGGTAAGATGGTGATGGGTATGGAAAGAATACAGGTGGAGACAGCTGGCCTAAAAGGGAGTAGGAACTAGCACTTTTGCCCCCATGCATAGTCTCTGTTGTGGAATATCATACATCACTATCTCCTCAGGCTTGTAAACAAGATCCTCCTGCTCCACTGTATTTGCTATAGCAGACATGCTGGGAGTCAGAATAATACGGTCATTGCCCAAACCAGAGATTGGGGAAACTCGCTCAACAATTCCCTCTTCTCCTTGACTATTTGACACAATGGTTTTGGGAGTAGAATTCCTGAATAGCTGAATTGCTGAATAGCTGAATTGTAAATTGAGGCTACCTTGTAACCTTGGTCTTCTCCTAAATCCTACTACTTTGATTGGAGCCAAACTATCGGCCAGATTACGAGTTTTGCGTTATGAGGGGTGAGGTACTAACTTGCATGTTATTGTCACCACTCACTCACCTACTTACAGGTTTTTACAAAGAAGTGAGCGTAGAGCAAAATTGTGCTCCATACCGCACTCTAATACCAGCGCGGCTTAAATCAGGTTGGTTATACGTGCTCGTGCATGATTTCCCCATAGACATCAATGGGGAGAGCCAACTGAAAAAAGTCTAACACCTGCAATAAAGCAGCATAAAGCTCAGTAACGCAGTCCCATTGATTCCTATGGATAAACAAAATTTATGTTTACACCTTACACCCTAACATGAACCCGAGTTTAAACACCCCTAATCTTACACTTATTAACCCCTAATCTGCCTCCCCCGACAACGCCGACACCTACATTATATTTATTAACCCCTAATCTGCCACTCTGGATATCGCCACGACCTACATTATACTTATGAACCTCTAATCTGCTGCCCCCAACATCGCTGACACCTACATTCTATTTATTAACCCCTAATCTGCTGCCCACAACATCGCCAACACCTACATTATATTTATTAACCCCTAATCTGCCGCCACTATAATAAACATATTAACCCGTAAAACCCCGTACTCCTGCATCGCAAACACTAGTTAAATATTATTAACCCCTAATCTGCCGCCCCTAACATCGCTGCCACTATACTAAATTTATTAACCCCTAACCCCTAAACCTAAGTCTAACCCTAACACCCCCTAACTTAAATATAATTAAAATAAATATAAATAAAACCTACTATCATTACCTAAATTATTCCTATTTAAAACTAAATATTTACCTGTAAAATAAACCCTAAGCTAGCTTCAATATAACTAATAGTTACATTGTATCTAGTTTAGGATTTATTTTTATTTGACAGCTAAGTTTGTATTTATTTTAACTAGGTAGAATAGTTACTAAATAGTTATTAACTATTTACTTACTACCTAGCTAAAATAAATACAAATTTACCTGTAAAATAAAACCTAACCTAAGTTACACTAACAGCTATCACTACACTACAATTAATAACATTACCTAAATTAAATACAATTAACTAAATTATATACAATTAGCTAAATTACAAAAAAAAAACACTAAATTACAGAAAATAAAAAACAAATTACAAGATCTTTAAACTAATTACACCTAATCTAATAGCCCTATTAAAATAAAAAAAGCCCACCCAAAAACTAAACTACAATTAGCCCCTAAAAGGGCCTTTTGCGGGGCATTGCCCCAAATAAATCAGCTCTTTTACCTGAAAATAAATACAAACAACCCCCCCAATAGTACAACCTACCACCCACACAACCAACCCCCCAAATAAAACCCTAACTAAAAAAACTAAGCTCCCCATTGCCCTGAAAAGGGCATTTGTATGGGCATTGCCCTTAAAAGGGCATTTAGCTCTATTGCTGCCAAAAGCCCTAACCTAAAAATAAAACCCACCCAATAAACCCTTAAAAAAAAACTAACACTAACCCCCTGAAGATCCACTTACAGTTTTGAAGATCCGACATCCATCCTCAACGAAGCTGGAAGAAGTCCTCATCAAAGCAGCAAGAAGTCCTCAATGAAGCCGGGAAAAGTCTTCATCCAATCCTGGAGAAGTGGTCCTCCAGACAGGCAGAAGTCTTCATCCAGACGTCATCTTCTATCTTCATCCATCCGGCGCGGAGCGGGTCCATCTTCAAGACATCTGGCGCGGAGCATACTCTTCCAACGATGACTACCCGACGAATGAAAGTACCTTTAAGTGACGTCATCCAAGATGGGGTCCCTTAGATTCTGATTGGCTGATAGAATTCTATCAGCAAATCAGAATTAAGGTTGAAAAAATCCTATTGGCTGATCCAATCAGCCAATAGGATTGAGCTCAAATATTATTGGCTGATTGGAACAGCCAATAGAATGCAAGCTCAATCCTATTGGCTGAATTTAAAGGGACAGTATACACTCATTTTCATATAACTGCATGTAATAGACACTACTATAAAGAATAAGATGCACAGATACCGATATAAAAATCCAGTATAAAATGGTTTAAAAACTTACTTAGAAGCTTTCAGTTTAGCTTTGTTGAAAAGGTAGCTGGAAAGCCCACTGCAAGTGGGAAATAAGACACTTCCCCCCCTCCCCCTTCTTTTGCATATGAAAAGACCCTTTACACAAACAGGAGCAAGCTGGAGAAGGTATGCATCAGTACTCACATAAAACTTTGGGGCTTGGTTAGGAGTCTGAAAATCAGAGCAATGATATTTAAAAATAAGCAAAACTAAACATTTTTTTTTTTTAAAAAACTTCATGGGCTATATAAATAGATCATCTACAAAACATTTATGCAAAGAAAAAATGAGTGTATAATGTCCCTTTAATGCACTGACAGTACTGTGCATGTGCACTGAAATAAATGTAATCTGATGGGATTCTGCTCACACAGAATGCACAAGACTTCACCTCAGAAGAAAAAAAGTTTTGTTAAAACACACACTGGGCTTCATTTATTATAGTTCACATTTTATTTAGAATCCACTTTGGTGTTATTTTAAGAGTGCAAAGCTGCTAATCCCTGTACCAAAGTTCAATTATCACAAAAATCTGTCATTTAGAAAGTGACCAGTAGGTGGAGATATCTAAATAAAAAGGATGAGTAGGCAATTCAGGCTTATATTAAAAATAAAAAAATTAAGGGTCAATACTATTCTCGACAGGTATGATGTAATTATTAGATATGTGCTATTCGGTTCGGTTCGATTCGGAAATTCGGAAAATTCGGCGACTCGAATCGAACCGAATTTCCGAATTAAAATTTTGCTGAATTTTCCGAATCGAATCGATTCGTAAATTCGGATGGCCATTGGATTACACTAGTATTGTACAGTATGTTAGGTTAACACCTAATATACAGTATAATACTAGTCTAATCCCACCTAACACTTACCGAAATGCCGAATTTACGAACCGAATCAAACCAAATCGAACCGAATCCAGACGAATTCCTTTGAATCCGAATGAATCCGAATTGAATCCAAAATGAATCGATTCTAAATTTTCCGAATTCGAATCGATCCAAACCGAACTTTGAAAAATTTCGAATCGATCCGAACCGAACCGAATTTTTTCGCCATGCACATGTCTAGTAATTATTAATGGGAGGAGCCAATGTATTTTAAATATGAGCTTTAGCTGTTATTTAGTACTAAGCATGATTAAGGACATGTTGTCCGAAATGTTGCTTGAAGTTTTACTTTTAATAAATTGAATTGCAAAGAAGGTTGTGCTGCTGCCTCTTTGGATCTCCATTTATTATAGGTTGGGTGGACATGATTTGCAGTAGTAGTCACTGAAAGCGGAGAGCATATGCATTTATAAGCATTTATCATTGCATTTATACACATCTATTATTGCACACGCATTGCACAAGCTAATCAACCACTAGCAGAGGATGTCTTAAGACTGATGCTACTTAATTATAATTTAAGGTGAGCCTGAAATGCCGGGCTCTGAAGCAGCTATTGCTGCTTGGTAAATGGAGTCCAGTGTCTCTTCTATCTCTCAAGTACTAACCCTGTAACACGTACAACAAATACAAATGATGATTGTATTTGGAACAATGGCAAATAGCTAACAGAGGCCCACAACTGCACTTTTTAAAAGTTCAAGGCAAAGTGATGAAAAATGTCTGAGCTTTCCCTAGCCTCCCACCTTCCTATGCAAGGTTAAAACTGGATTGGACAAGCCTGTATAGAATATAATTCCTTACTTGCTGTCCTTTACATCAATCATTAGTAATATTCTGGCAGAATAGGACAGGGGATGTTAGACATATGAATGGTCAGACCCCCGTACATTACTGCAAAAAAATTAACTGATAAGCTAAATTAAATCAGCTCCTAAGTTTTCTGCACCTTTTCATTGGAGCTGAATGAACAAATGAAATGAACAGAACTAATCCTAATTTATTCACTCATTGTCAGGACTAGCCCTTTAAGCAGTCCCCTCCTACAAAGTCTTCATAAGCCCTGCGCACCTGCACTCAGGTGCTTAGTATTTTGTTTTCTACCATAGAGACAGTTGAACCTAACACTGAGCTCCAACTCTGTCCTCAGACAGTCTTTTGCAGTTCTCCTAATTCCTCATTGTTTTAGAGGATTCATATCTTTGGATTTCCACTTTGAATTTGTTATTGGAATACTTTCAAGTACAGCGTGTTCATTCCTTTACACGCTCTGATCTCACAGCACACATCGGACTACAATCTCGCAGCACCTGTCAGCTCTGCCTTTCATAGAAGCGCAACTTCCACGCTGCACATACCTCCCGCAGGACATTTCTCCCAGCTCTAGCGATTAGCGTTCTCACACGCCGACAAGCACTAAGACAACAATAACTCACTTGGCCCGACTTCTGTTTGGAGATTTCCCTTTCATCAGCCACGAGCTTGATACTGAACATCGGGTAACGAAGACCTGTCACACCCTCTCCTGTGACGTAACGCTGTGTTCCGAACACAGATAGCTGTTTCCCCAGAGCCTTAAGAGAACCATCTAAACATATTATTTACAAGTAGAACTCTTACTGTCAGGCAGTACAGTTACCACGGTGTGCAATGCCTATATCACTGATCCTGACCGTATGCCAAGTGTGCATTGTTTGGTATAGCACATAGCTGTACTGAAACAAACTGTCTAATTTAAATTCTATCAACTCACAAGGGAGACACTGTTGCCATTCCACATTTCTGGTAACAATTTCCTGAGTGATACAAAACATATCTAAAACTTATAAAAACGATATATTCCGCAACTGAGACCAAAACAGACACTAGATCAAGGGGATTTACAGATCCTTCACATAATACTAAGCCACAATGGATCCAGCGGAATTACCACAATTTGTTTACAACCTCTCACAGAAGGTAGACCAGCTCTCCCAGGGACTACGGGAGCTCCAACTAGAAAACCAAACCTTCCGTGGTATACTGAAAGACACCATCAGTCATAAGGCTTCATTCTCTGAGTTATCTCCTGAACCCCAAGTTTCTCTACCTGAAACATTTGCTGGTAACAGGAAGCAGTACCGACAGTTTAAAAACGCTTGCAATTTGCTTTTTACCCTCAAACCCAAGACTTATAGTACAGACAGAATTAGAGTTCTCACTATAGTCTCTTTTCTGAGGGGTGAGCCTCGTGTCTGGGCCGACACCTGTTATGAAAATAACGACCCCATCCTATCATCACTACAAACCTTTTTCAATAGTATGAATGAATTATATCAGGACACGGATGTCCAACTCACTGCTGAGGCTAAGATGAGGGCTCTTAAGCAAGGCCGCAGGGCCGTTGAAGATTATGTCAAAGAATTCAAACAATACAGTTCGGATTCACAGTGGAATGCTGTTTCCCTACAAAACCAATTTAGGCTTGGGCTATCCGATCAAATCAAGGATGAGCTAGCGAGAATGGAGATGCCTGATAGTCTCGAATGCATGATCAAACTTGTCATACAAATAGACAGGAGACTGAGGGAGAGGAAACTTGAACGTTCCTATGCTACCTTGCAGACTACAGCTTCCACCTCCTACTCACACTCCACTCCTCCACAGAAATCTACTGAGGAACCCATGGACCTAGGTATCATCAGAGGGCCGATTTCTCCACAAGAAAGAACACGGAGAAGAAATCTACAGCTTTGCATGTATTGTGCTAGCCCAACCCATTCCGTTAAGGACTGTCCTGTACTTATCAAGTCAAAGAAAAGTAAGTCACTTGAATTTTCTATACATTCTACAACCGCCTATAACCCTATTTACTGTCGTGTTCCTTTGTCTCTACAGTGGCAGCAGCAGAGAATCAACATTGAAGCAATTGTTGACTCTGGTGCCAGTGGTTGTTATATTGATTTAAATATTGTTAAAACAAATAAAATTCATTTTGAGTGCAAGCAAAAACCGGTCTGCATTAGAGTTATTGACGGAACGCCAATTAAAACAGGTCCGATTCTTCATCACACTAAACCTCTTATGATACAGACTCCAACAGGTCATACAGAATATCTAGTGTTCGATATACTGCCTTCTCCTCTCTTTCCAGTTGTATTAGGACTCTCATGGTTACAGCTGCATCAACCTACCATAGATTGGAAGGATTTACAGGTTTCTCTCAATTCTGACTATTGCCATTCTACCTGCTACTCTCACATTTCTCTAGTTCAACAGTCGACCGATTTAAATAATCTGCCTGCTGCTTATTCTGACTATTCTGATGTTTTCAGTAAGAAACATGCAGAAACACTTCCTCCTCACCGGCAGTACGACTGTCCTATTGAACTACAACCTGGAGCTACTATTCCTTTCGGACGCTTGTATCCTCTCAGCAAACCTGAACTTGATCATCTAAAAGATTACATCGACGAGAACCTCAAAAAGGGCTTCATACGTCCCTCTACATCACCAGCTGGGGCCGGGATTTTTTTTGTCCGTAACAAGGATATGTCCCTCAGACCTATCATTGATTACCGCGAGCTAAACAGATTATACGCACAAATCTCTACCAACAGCTCAGACCCAGGAGTTAACATCTACCGACAAAATAACCATCCACAAATCACAAAACAAATATTACACAATGTACACTTACACTCATACAAACACTACACTATATTTATTTTTCATATGTAATATTTTTTCATCAAAATAGAAAAGATCAAAGTTGCGAGATCTCGGGTGTTAGAAAAAAAAACAACACAAATCCATTTTGCCATTGACTTACATTGACAGACGGGAAAAGACACTCATATAGCTACATCTAACTAATGATATTATCACATACATACACTCATTGATGCATACAAACAATATACACCACATTACATACAAATATAATTTTTTTATGAAGAAATAAACACGATTTAGCTACTTTTTCACAAAAGTTTTGGATATTATTTACACACAAATCTTAAACCTCCATTGACTTCTATGGGGAAGACGTGCTCGTGCACGCGACAGACAGATTTCCCTAATGCACGCAAAAAGCGTAGACAAAAAAACTCTAAATACCAGCGCTAGAATTCGGAAAATAAGTCATGCTTTTCTGCGTTAGACCCAGCTATGACAAATAGATCAAGAAATGGCTATTTCCCTATGGTGGACTTATGGAGTTTACTTATGGGAAATTCACAACAACATTAAATTGTTTCATACTTTTACATTACATCAACTACAAATCACCATCACTAGTAACAAACATTTTCAACAATTACATCACATTTAAACGGACACAAAAATAATTGAAACATTTCAGGATTCACAAACAGTAGACAATGGGAAACACCTCTCGTTTACCTTTATTATTGCATTTCATTTATTCAACTCATATGCTTGCAGCAACAGCATATCTACATAGGCTTAACACATGATCAGTCATGGATGCACATACTTTACTTTTATCATTCACTCATACATGTGCATTCAAATGATGGGGGAAAAACACATTACATTCTCTCTAGGAATCACGAAACAGAAAATAGGGATTTTAATGTACTTTTAACATCATGATTCGCTCACAATATACCATTAGGAATTACGTACAATAAGAACATCATTAGAACAGATTACAGCTGTCACTTTATGGGAAGGAACAACAATGCGAGACCGCTATATAGAAGTCAGCATATGTGGGACACAATCACAATATATACGTATATGTACATAACACACATCACGCAACCACAAAGCACACATTTATATTTTATGCAGCACACAATAACAATGTAGTAAAATACAACAACACAATGAGGATTTCATAACTACACAGGCAGGTTAATAATATGATGACGTCATTAGAAGATTCAACCATACACATTACAGCTTTACGACTGTACCGCCCCTTTCAGAACTTTAGCACCCAATACTACAATACAACATATACGTAAACAACAGTTTGGAACATCATTATTATGGTGATTTGAAAGGGATGCATACAATATTTACATCTCGCAAATCACTTATATATACAATACTACAGATGACAGCCGGAAGTTCAGAATTATTATGCCGATTTTAATGGGACGCGTACAATATTGACATCTCGCCAATCACTTATATATACAATACTACAGATGACAGCCGGAAGTTCTTCAGTATTAGTGCGATTTTAATGGGACGCATACAATATTGACGTCTCGCCAATCACTTATATATACAATACTACAGATGACAGCTGGAAGTTATTCAGTATTAGTGCGATTTGAATGGGACGCATACAATATTTACATTTCGGCAATCACTTATATATACAATACAACAGATGACAGCCGGAAGTTCTTCAGTATTAGTGCGATTTTAATGGGACGCATACAATATTTACATCTCGCCAATCACTTATATTTACAATACTACAGATGACAGCCGGAAGTTCAGAATTATTAAGCCGATTTTAATGGGACGCATACAATATTGACATCTCGCCAATCACTTATATTTACAATACTACAGATGACAGCTGTTACTTTATCGTTTACAAACAATATTGCAGCAACATTGATCGAGCACATTCTATGCACATTATACACAACTATGCACTTTCATTCACGTTAGCGTGGATGTGTGCTTTTTACTATAAGATCGCGTTTAATAAATATTTATTACGCATATGAACAAACATTACAAACATGCACTGTATGTGTGATATTTTACACTTTCACATTGAGATTCATTGGGGGAAAACAACATTTCACCAAACACCTTAAAAACCGCCCACTTTGAAAGCATTTGCGCCGTTCACATACAAACAAGTGAATACAATCAGCAATCATTACAAACTCACTATCATTGGACTAATTGCACTATAAATCCCCTAAACAACATGGCCAAAGCGTCCATGGTGATCGACATCATATCAATTCGCTTCTGTGTTTTTGCATACCTTGTTACTCCTTGCGCTGTGTTTGCTCTGCTGTTTGGCTTCGTGCTGCTAAGCTTGGCAAATATGGATGACGATGATCTGGTAGATGCTGCTGCTGTTGGCCAAGTAGCGGTTGATAGAATCAGGCAGCCTCGGCAGCTCCGAGTGAGACAAAGGGCTTGTCTGTTTAGAGGTCCTCATGTCTACAGGGTAAGACCCACCTTGGAAAACATGAGTGACTTCGAGGTTTATGACAAGTATCGGCTCAATCGCGAACAGCGGAGCCACGTATAAGAATAAGGACTGCTGTCCCCGGCATCACTAAGATGCTAAGTTGTATATACGTCCTGGCCTCCAGGAGTTTTCAATCAGGAGAGATGTACATGCATGGCCTGTCTCAAGGTACATTCTCTGGGGTGTTTGATAACTTTATGGACGCCATGGTACGTATCAGTAAGCAATACATAGGATTCCCACAGAATGATAGTGATTGGAGGCGCCTGAAGCGGGAATTCTTTGCTATTGCTGAATTGCCCAATGTCTTGGGAGCGATTGATTGTACCCACATTGCGCTGCGTGCTCCAGCTGATGACTTGCCCTTCAGAAATCGCAAACATTTTCATAGCCTCAACGTGCAGTATGTTTGTGACGCACGGATGAGGATTATGCAGGTGTTTGCAAATTTTGGGGGGGCTTGTCATGATGCCCGCATCCTCTCTCTGTCCTCCCTGTGGCGGCAGTTTGAGGAAAGACAATTTCCCCCTGGGTATCTCATTGGTGAGTATTTGTGCACAACATGGTTAATTAGTTAGACAATTGCCACTGTAGTCTTAAACTGTTAGTGTAATGTGCAGCTATAGGATGCAATTTAACCATGTCATTGTCTCTTTCCGCAAATGTCTAGTTTTAGTGCAAAACAGATATGTAGCATGTCTTACCTTAAATGCTTAGATAGAGAATGCAATTCAACCATGTCATTGTCTATTTTCTCAAATGTCTAGTTTTAGCTCCAAGCAGATATGTAGCATGTCTTACCTTAAATGGGCAGATTGAAAATGCAATTTAACCATTTTTTAAAAATGTTAGCAAAGGTCTGGTTTATGCAAAATACGCATATGTAGCATGTCTTAGCTGAAATGCTCAGATAGCAAATGCAATTTAACCATGTCACTGTCTCTTTCTGCAAATGTCTAGTTTTAGCTCCAAGCAGATATGTAGCATGTTTTAGCTTAAATGGGCAGCTTGAAAATGCAATTTAACCATTTAGGTTGTATTTTAGCAAAGGTCTGGTTTATGCCAAATACGCATATGTAGCATGTCTTAGCTGAAATGCTCAGATAGCAAATGCAATTTAACCATGTCATTGTCTCTTTCCTCAAATGTATAGTTTTAGCTCCAAGAAGATATGTAGCATGTTTTCGCTTAAATGGGCAGCTTGAAAATGCAATTTAACCATTTATGTTGTATTTTAGCAAAGGTCTGGTTTATGTGAAATACGCATATGTAGCATGTCTTAGCTGAAATGCTCAGATAGAGAATAAGATTGAACTAGATTTTTTTTTTTTTTAAATTTAAACATGTGTTATTGGATTATCGTGTACACAAAAATATTTGTTTAATATACAAAAATGTTTGTGGATTAAATTGTAATTGTGTTCTGTTCATAATTTATAGGTGATTCTGGTTACATGAGCCGGCCTTGGCTCATTACGCCGTTACGTAACCCTACTGATGAGGCTCAGGAGCGCTACAATAGGGCGCACAAGAGAACCAGGGCTGTGGTCGAGAGAATGTTTGGGCTCCTCAAAATTAGATTCCGGTGCCTTGACAGGTCGGGAGGAGCCCTCCAGTACAGCCCTCAGAAGGTGGCTAAGATTGTTGTAGCCTGTAGCATCCTGCATAATATTGCACAGCGGGCTGGGATGCTGCAGGCCGTCCAGAGGGGCCATTCTGGGACGAGGGGCTCAATGTCAGAGCAGACATCATCAACCGCCACTTCAGATGGTAAATAATAGAAGTTAGATTGGAGTATTGTCAATAGATGTGAACTCTAGGGAAATGACAAGTAGAGAATAGTGCAAACATGTTAGGATTGTTCATCAAATGATAACAATTTTTTTCATTTATTAATATAGGTGATGCTCTGGTCATTGGGTCCTGTAGCGAGTCTTTGCCACCTGGTTTTTAAAGACAACATCAGCTGGTAAGTATAAATTGGACTGTGGCTGGCAGGAATTTTACACAAAATACATCATATGGCATACATTTTCAAAACTAGTATTTAGTTTACACATTACTTATAATTGAAATACTCAGAAAGGGATCCTCTAGCATGACTATCCTCTAGCATGACTATCCTCTAGCATGACTATCCTCTAGCATGACTATGGTTCAAAGTTAGATTCAAAGTCACACAGAGGTTTGTTCTGCTCAATATGACAACTCTTCACACTTGATTGATAGAACATAACACAAGATGCTACACACGCTTAGTAAGCTAGTGACAGAAATTGATTCAGAAATGGGGGGTGGGAGAGGGGTACAGAACTGATTCACACACTTGTAGTAATATTTTTAATAACACATTTTCTGCCATTAGGGAGATGACTTCATCTATAGACTGAAAGTGAAGAATTTGAAGACTGAAAGTGAAGAATTCCCAGACTGAAAGTGAAGAATCCAAGATTGAAAGTGAAGAATACCAATGGGATCATGTCTGGCATTGTCTTTCAAATGTGCTGACCTTGAAAACCATACAAAGACATGTTCACATGGTAAGTGGCAACTATTTGATGGATTAAAGCTGTGGAGGCATCCTATTGGAGACACTTAGATTATTTTTTTATTTTTAGATGGTATTTCAGTCCTCTATTTTGGAAATTATGAATAAGACACCTATTGAAGATAAACTGTTTTCTAGAGAATTGACTTTCAAAGACCATGCATAATCCAGGTTGGTTTGCCCAATGCATGCTAGTTAAGAATCACAGGAAGAAGAATGTAAAATATTTTGAAAAGATACATGTCCTATATTAGAATATTTGTAGCTTACATACATTACCCCGACTTTGTGATACAGAAGAATCCAATTATGAACAATCAGACAAAGGACTACATATTATAGTTGATATAGAGGTATTTTAATGGACATGAAATATTACATTTATGTTCAGCATACATATATGTATTTTTAATATTTTAAATGTTATATGCATTATTTGGTATAATTTGAAATGCTGATATTTAAATGTAATATTGATTACACAATATAATGGTATTTTAACTGATGGATAGGTATAGAATTTTTTATTTTTTTTAATATTCCAAAATATATTTTTCAATTTTCTTAAAAAGTTAGAGCATAGACACAAGATGATTTTTAAATATTATTTAATGAATATTTTACGACATGTGTGTATTAAATAACTAATGTATTTTTTATTTCCTTTTTTTTTTCAAATTTTCATCTGTGATGAATTACACTTGTTCAATTTTTTTTTTTTTTTTTTTTTAAAAGTAAAAAAAACTTTCGAATAATAAACCTTTTATTATTTTTAGAAAAGACCATCTTTTTAACAGATTATAATAAATATCCATATAATCTGTCTAAATTTGTTGACTCCCATGACTGGTAGTTGTCTATTTGACAAGCACATGCATAATATCAAATTAGGCATCATGAATTGAATTATTGAAAATCCACTTATTCAGAGAATGTTAAAGTCAAGTAGCTTTTAGATATTAATTATGGATTGAAATCCATCAATGCTTTTATTGTGTAATTTATAGATGTTACAATTTAAACATATTTTTGGATATGTAGTCAGAATTCGACATAACAACTTTGTTATTTTCACTTTTAAGAAGGGAAAGTGGTTCACTTACATTAAAGTGACAGTGTGGTTGAATTTTAAATTGGTTTATAAGATCTTGTATCTTCCTTAGGTATACAAAAACATTATTTACATAAATCTAGCTTTATAAATCATGAAAATGGTAAGTCATTTAACTTCATATTTCGCACAAGCTAGTTATTGGATGCCATATTTATTGATTTTCTGTTCTAGTGGAGTCATTTGAAGGGTCATTTAACTATATCAATTTAGTGATATAATTTCACATAATCATTTATCTTAGCTCTTGGTTAGATATCACATATCTATGTATTTTCATTCCCCTTTATTTTATTTCTACAATTTTAAATCACCATATTCCTAATGGTTTGGTCCTTAAAGGGACATTCCAAAAATATAATGTGTATTGAATTTTAAACAATACAAATACATTATTTAAATATTTTGAATGTACTATTTAATTACATTCAGTCTTTAAATATACTTTGAAAAAGATATATCAATGCACATGTTTTAGACAATGACATAAGGCATCTATGTGCAACCAACAATCAGCATCAAAATAGCCTATGTAGCTATGTTTTTAACCCCTTAACGACGACGACGTATGCCATACGTCCTCAAAAAAAAAGCACTTAACGACCGAGGACGTATGGCATACGTCGTCGGTTAAACAGAGCACTGGAAGCGATCGAAATTGCTTCCAGCTGCTCTAACAGTATTGCAGGCTTGCCTTGATGTCTAGGCATCCTGCAATACTGTTCCTGAGTGCCGGGACTGGATTGATCACTTCCCCACGAGTGATCACTTCCGGTTTCGCTCCACGTGGAGCCCGGCAGTGTTTCAGAGCATCGGAAGCGATCGGACACGCTTCCGATGCTCTGCTTGTGTGCTAAGTGACTCGGTGGGTCGAGGCACTTAGTTAGTTATAAAATAAAAGTAAAAAATTAAAAAAAAAAAACGTATAAAATAAAAAAAAGCCCTAAATAGCCCCCCCCTCCCCCTTCACTAGGCATCCAAGATGGCGATGCCCAGTGCATCATGGGGCCTCTGGGGGTGTCCCTAGCCTGCCTCATCATAGGGGCAAGCTAGGGTCACCCAATCTGAGCCTCCCACCCAAAAAAAAAAATAATAATAAAATACCCCATTTGTCTGATCATGTCAATATTTGTAAATATTGACACTTATCAGTGTGGATCTCCCTCCCTCTCCTCACTTGCGATTTTGTTGGAGAGAGAGAGAGACCTGTTTTTTTGCAGAGAGAGATTTAATTATTTTATTTGTTAAAAAAATATAGAACCAAAGGCTCTTTTCAGAGCCATTAACCCCTAGCTTGCCAGTGATCACTATAAATCACTGGCATTAGCATAGCTGCACTTTTTTTGCTGTCTGTGCATTTTTTTAGGGGTTAATTTTTTTTTGTAATTTTTTAAAAATCCAGAGGCTCTTTTCAGAACCATTTAGTTAATTTAATTTAATTTTCAGAGCCATTAACCCCTAGCTTGCCAGTGATCGCTATAAATCACTGGCAGTAGCATAGCTGTACTTTTTTGCTGTCTGTGCATTTTTTAGGGGTTAATTTTGTTGTTGTAATTTTTTAAAAATCCAGAGGCTCTTTTCAGAACCATTTAGTTAATTTAAATTAATTTTCAGAGCCATTAACCCCTAGCTTGCCAGTGATCGCTATAAATCACTGGCAGTAGCATAGTTGTACTTTTTTGCTGTCTGTGCATTTTTTAGGGGTTAATTTTGTTGTTGTAATTTTTTAAAAATCCAGAGGCTCTTTTCAGAACCATTTAGTTAATTTAATTTAATTTTCAGAGCCATTAACCCCTAGCTTGCCAGTGATCGCTATAAATCACTGGCAGTAGCATAGCAGTACTTTTTTGCTAGTTTATTTAGTTAATTAATTTAATTTAAAAAAATTTAGTACATTTTTTCTGTGACGGATACAAAAATGTCACAGAAAATATATAGTGCTGAGGAGGCGTATGCCATCCTTGCGTCAGAGTCAGATGCCTCTATGTCTGACTCAGACCCCAATTTTGACCCTGCCATATGCTCAGATACATCACTAGATGCAGTCTCAACTGATAGTGATGTATCTGTGGCTGCTAGACCCCCTACCAGCCCCCCTGCTAGCCCCCCTGCCAGAAGGAGGCGTGTTGCTGCCATTGGTGCTGAAGAGTGGGTAACACCTCATCTCCAGAGGCCAGATATCCCACCCTTCACAGCAAATGCTGGCATAAATATAGATGTGGCAGGTTTTAGCCCCCAGCAGTTTCTGGAAGTGTTTCTGGGCGATGATGTATTGGGGAACATTGTCGCCCAAACTAATTTATATGCCCATCAGTTCCGTGCTGCAAAGCCTGGAACATATTTGGCAAAGCAGCAATGGGCCCCCATCAATGTGCCAGAATTCAAAAAATTCTGGTCATTGACCATTCTGATGGGCATCATAAAGAAACCCTCCATTCGCTCCTACTGGAGTACTAGCCCCATCTGCTCTACCCCCATTTTCTCCAAGATTATGTCGAGGAAGAGGTATGAAATGATTCTGCATTTCATGCACTTCAGCGACAACAGCCTGTGCCCCCCTAGGGAGCATCCCCAATTTGACAGGCTGTATAAAATCCGCCCCCTGATAACCCACTTTTCTGCCAGGTTTGCAGAGGCTTATACACCTGGAAGGAATATATACGTTGATGAATCCCTAATGAAGTATAAGGGAAGGCTGGGATTCAAGCAGTTTATTCCTTCCAAGCGCTCCAGATATGGGGTAAAGGTGTATAAGCTATGTGACAGCGAGAATGGGTATACTCAGGCCTTCCGGGTGTATGAGGGAAAGGATAGCCAACTTGACCCTCCAGGTTGCCCAGAACATATGGGAACCACTGGCAAGATTGTCTGGGACCTGATATTACCCCTAATGAACAAAGGGTATAACTTGTACTTAGACAATTTTTATACAAGTGTCCTTTTGTTCAAGCTACTGTATTGCTTTGATACAGTAGCTTGCGGTACAATTAAAAAGAACTGTGCAGGTTTCCCGGGACAGCTTGTACGCACCTGGCTACGAAGGGGGGAGACCTCAGCTCTGCGCCAAGAGGAGCTGTTGGCACTTAAGTACAGAGACAAGAAGGATGTATACCTTCTTACCACCATCCACACAGAGAGGACGGTGGCGGTTTCTCTACGTGGCAGAGCTGAGATTATAAGGAAGCCAGTGTGCATCAAGTCTTATAACCCGGCATATGGGTGGGGTTGATCTGGCTGATCAGCTGCTGCAGCCCTACCTAATTATGTGGAAGACAAGGGCCTGGTACAAAAAGGTTGCAATTTACCTAATGCAGATTGCAACCCACAACGCTTTTTTGTTGTTCAAAAAAGCAAACCCCAGAGTTAAAAAGACTTTTTTACAGTTTCAGCTCCAGATTATTACAGGGATTTTGTACCATGATGCACCTGCTCCCCGGGCAGTGATGGGAGAGAGCAGAATTGGGGCTACCCCTTTTATTTTTAAAATCCCCCCTACTGCCGCAAAGCAGAAACCACAAAAAAAAAATGCAGAGTCTGTACCAAGAGGGGGAAGAGAAGGGACACCATATATCACTGTCCTGATTGCCCTGGACAGCCTGCACTCTGCATTGGGGACTGCTTCAAGCGGTACCATACAATGGTCAATTTTTAAAAAAATAAATACATTTGCTGTTATATATATATATATATATATATATATATATATTTTTTTTTTTTATTTTTTTTTTTTGGTTATGTTTACAGTTAGATGTTTTTTGTTTTTTTTTTACTTTTACTGTGCCAGATTTTTACATTTCACTACTCTATTTTTTTCTAAAATTGGGCCTGTTTTTTTTTTAACCAAAACCCCTGTCAAACCTATGCATGGGGGACATAGGTGTTCTCAGGGTGCCTTGCAGAAAACAACCTGAAGTATGTTTTTGTAATAACTTACAACAGTCTCTCCTAAATCATAGTCAAAAAGCAATGTGTCTGTAAAAATGAAAATTGAAAAATTACCACCATACACTTTCTCCAATTTTTTGGGCTAAAACGGTTGCTTCAAAGGCATCAAAGCATACCATATACAATACCTTGGGGTGTCAACATTTAAAAAATATACACTTTGAATGCAATAAATAAAAGTGGGGTATGCGATAGGCCCCAAACTAAAGATAGGCCTATCAGAAGAAATACTCTCATTTTTAATAACTAAAATCATGTAACATAACCTTCCCAAAATCCTGGCAAACCTATGCATGGGGGGCATAGGTGTACTCAGGGTGCCTTGCAGAAAACAACCTGAAGTATTCTTTTGCAATAACTTACAACAGTCTCTCCTAAAAATAGTAAAAAAGCAATGTGTCTGTAACAATGAAAATTGAAAAATTACCACCATATACTTTCTCCAATTTTTTGGGCTAAAACGGTTACATCAAAGTCATCAAACCACTCCATGTATAATACCTTGGGGTGTCAACTATTTAAATATAATCACATTTATGGAAAACAAATAAATTGGGGTATGTTAAAAGACCCCCAAAAAAGACGATAGGCAAAGAAAATATGTTAAATGTGAAAAAAAATCACAAACACATGTCAGACATTTGGCATTGTGCCGCCCAAACAAGCCACCAAACCTATGCATAGGTGGTATCACTGAACTCAGGAGATGTTGGTGACCACATATTGGTGTCTTTTTTGGTAGTAACACATAACAGAAGCTGTGAATCCATGTCTAAAGTACAATGTATGTGAAAAATAACACAAAAAAATGAATGCCCAATAGTTTGACAAAGACTAGTGGTTGAATTAGTGTATGGAAAGTGTTAAAATACCTGCATTTGAAATACCCTAGGATGTCTACTTTTCAAAAATATATGGTTTGATGGGGGTAAATTACATTGGCCGGCTTCAGAAATGTCTTAAATAGAACATGGGTGCATGGGATGTGAAATGGGAAGTGTAAAAAATGGAATGCGCTTCCTAAAAATAAGGCCTTCTAGCCCCCAGAGAACCCAACACACCTATACATGGGTGGTATCACTGTACTCAGGAGATGTTGTTGAACACATATTGAGGTGTTTTTTGGCAGTAACACATAACAGGAACTGAGAATCCATGCCTAAAGTACAATGTGTGTGAAAAATAACACAAAAAAATGACTACCCAAAAGTTTGACAAAGACTGGTGTTTAAATAAGTTCATGGAAAGTGTGAAAATACCAGCATTTCAAATACCCTAGGGGGTCTACTTCTCAAAAATATATGGTTTTATGGGGGTAAATTTCATTGGCCGGCTTCAGAAATGTCCCAAATAGGACATGCGTGCATGATGACCGATGTGAAAATTCCAAGTTGAAAAACTGGAATGCGCTTCCTAAAAATAAGGCCTTCTAGCCCCCAGAGAACCCAACACACCTATACATGGGTGGTATCACTGTACTCAGGAGATGTTGTTGAACACATATTGAGGTGTTTTTTGGTAGTAACACATAACAGGAATGAGAATTCATGCCTAAAGTACAATGTGTGTGAAAAATAACACAAAAAAAAATGACTACCCAAAAGTTTGACAAAGACTGGTGGTTAAATAAGTTCATGGAAAGTGTTAAAATACCAGCATTTGAAATACCCTAGGGTGTCTAATTTTCAAAAATATATGGTTTGATGGGGGTAAATTCCATTGGCCAGCTTCAGAAATGTCCCAAATAGGACAAGGGTGCATGATGTCCGATGTGAAAATTCCAAGTTGAAAAACTGGAATGCGCTTCCTAAAATTAAGGCCTTTTGGCCCCCAGAGAACCCGACACACCTATACATGGGTGGTATCACTGTACTCAGGAGATGTTGTTGAACACATATTGAGGTGTTTTTTGGCAGTAACACATAACAGGAACTGAGAATCCATGCCTAAAGTACAATGTGTGTGAAAAATAACACAAAAAAATGACTACCCAAAAGTTTGACAAAGACTGGTGGTTGAATTACTGCATGGAAAGTGTTAAAATACCAGCATTTGAAATACCCTAGGGTGTCTACTTTTCAAAAATATATGGTTTGATGGGGGTAAATTCCATTGGCCAGCTTCAGAAATGTCCCAAATAGGACATGGGTGCATGATGACCGATGTGAAAATTCCAAGTTGAAAAACTGGAATGCGCTTTCTAAAATTAAGGCCTTTTAGCCCCCAGAGAACCCGACACACCTATACATGGGTGGTATCACTGTACTCAGGAGATGTTGTTGAACACATATTGGGGTTGTTTTTTGGCAGTAACACATAACAGGAACTGAGAATCCATGCCTAAAGTACAATGTGTGTGAAAAATAACACAAAATAATGACTACCCAAAAGTTTGACAAAGACTGGTGGTTGAATTAGTGCATGGAAAGTGTTAAAATACCAGCATTTGAAATACCCTAGGGTATCTACTTTTCAAAAATATATGGTTTGATGGGGTAAATTCCATTGACCAGCTTCAGAAATGTCCCAAATAGGACATGGGTGCATGATGACCGATGTGAAAATTCCAAGTTGAAAAACTGGAATGCGCTTCCTAAAATTAAGGCTTTTTAGCCCCCAGAGAACCCGACACACCTATACATGGGTGGTATCACTATACTCAGGAGATGTTGTTGAACACATATTGAGGTGTTTTTTGGCAGTAACACATAACAGGAACTGAGAATCCATGCCTAAAGTACAATGTGTGTGAAAAATAACACAAAAAAATGACTACCCAAAAGTTTGACAAAGACTGGTGGTTAAATAAGTTCATGGAAAGTGTGAAAATACCA
Source organism: Bombina bombina (assembly GCF_027579735.1). Classification (NCBI taxonomy): domain Eukaryota; kingdom Metazoa; phylum Chordata; class Amphibia; order Anura; family Bombinatoridae; genus Bombina; species Bombina bombina. The sequence goes on from NW_026510965.1 coordinate 175,212, forward strand.
GCATTTCAAATACCCTAGGGGGTCTACTTCTCAAAAATATATGGTTTTATGGGGGTAAATTTCATTGGCCGGCTTCAGAAATGTCCCAAATAGGACATGCGTGCATGATGACCGATGTGAAAATTCCAAGTTGAAAAACTGGAATGCGCTTCCTAAAAATAAGGCCTTCTAGCCCCCAGAGAACCCAACACACCTATACATGGGTGGTATCACTGTACTCAGGAGATGTTGTTGAACACATATTGAGGTGTTTTTTGGTAGTAACACATAACAGGAATGAGAATTCATGCCTAAAGTACAATGTGTGTGAAAAATAACACAAAAAAAATGACTACCCAAAAGTTTGACAAAGACTGGTGGTTAAATAAGTTCATGGAAAGTGTTAAAATACCAGCATTTGAAATACCCTAGGGTGTCTAATTTTCAAAAATATATGGTTTGATGGGGGTAAATTCCATTGGCCAGCTTCAGAAATGTCCCAAATAGGACAAGGGTGCATGATGTCCGATGTGAAAATTCCAAGTTGAAAAACTGGAATGCGCTTCCTAAAATTAAGGCCTTTTGGCCCCCAGAGAACCCGACACACCTATACATGGGTGGTATCACTGTACTCAGGAGATGTTGTTGAACACATATTGAGGTGTTTTTTGGCAGTAACACATAACAGGAACTGAGAATCCATGCCTAAAGTACAATGTGTGTGAAAAATAACACAAAAAAATGACTACCCAAAAGTTTGACAAAGACTGGTGGTTGAATTACTGCATGGAAAGTGTTAAAATACCAGCATTTGAAATACCCTAGGGTGTCTACTTTTCAAAAATATATGGTTTGATGGGGGTAAATTCCATTGGCCAGCTTCAGAAATGTCCCAAATAGGACATGGGTGCATGATGACCGATATGAAAATTCCAAGTTGAAAAACTGGAATGCGCTTTCTAAAATTAAGGCCTTTTAGCCCCCAGAGAACCCGACACACCTATACATGGGTGGTATCACTGTACTCAGGAGATGTTGTTGAACACATATTGGGGTGTTTTTTGGCAGTAACACATAACAGGAACTGAGAATCCATGCCTAAAGTACAATGTGTGTGAAAAATAACACAAAAAAATGACTACCCAAAAGTTTGACAAAGACTGGTGGTTAAATAAGTTCATGGAAAGTGTGAAAATACCAGCATTTCAAATACCCTAGGGGGTCTACTTCTCAAAAATATATGGTTTTATGGGGGTAAATTTCATTGGCCGGCTTCAGAAATGTCCCAAATAGGACATGCGTGCATGATGACCGATGTGAAAATTCCAAGTTGAAAAACTGGAATGCGCTTCCTAAAAATAAGGCCTTCTAGCCCCCAGAGAACCCAACACACCTATACATGGGTGGTATCACTGTACTCAGGAGATGTTGTTGAACACATATTGAGGTGTTTTTTGGTAGTAACACATAACAGGAATGAGAATTCATGCCTAAAGTACAATGTGTGTGAAAAATAACACAAAAAAAATGACTACCTAAAAGTTTGACAAAGACTGGTGGTTAAATAAGTTCATGGAAAGTGTTAAAATACCAGCATTTGAAATACCCTAGGGTGTCTAATTTTCAAAAATATATGGTTTGATGGGGGTAAATTCCATTGGCCAGCTTCAGAAATGTCCCAAATAGGACAAGGGTGCATGATGTCCGATGTGAAAATACCAAGTTGAAAAACTGGAATGCGCTTTCTAAAATTAAGGCCTTTTAGCCCCCAGAGAACCCGACACACCTATACATGGGTGGTATCACTGTACTCAGGAGATGTTGTTGAACACATATTGGGGTTGTTTTTTGGCAGTAACACATAACAGGAACTGAGAATCCATGCCTAAAGTACAATGTGTGTGAAAAATAACACAAAATAATGACTACCCAAAAGTTTGACAAAGACTGGTGGTTGAATTAGTGCATGGAAAGTGTTAAAATACCAGCATTTGAAATACCCTAGGGTATCTACTTTTCAAAAATATATGGTTTGATGGGGGTAAATTCCATTGACCAGCTTCAGAAATGTCCCAAATAGGACATGGGTGCATGATGACCGATGTGAAAATTCCAAGTTGAAAAACTGGAATGCGCTTCCTAAAATTAAGGCTTTTTAGCCCCCAGAGAACCCGACACACCTATACATGGGTGGTATCACTATACTCAGGAGATGTTGTTGAACACATATTGAGGTGTTTTTTGGCAGTAACACATAACAGGAACTGAGAATCCATGCCTAAAATACAATGTGTGTGAAAAATAACAAAAAAAAAATGACTACCCAAAAGTTTGACAAAGACTGGTAGTTGAATTAGTGCATGGAAAGTGTTAAAATACCAGCATTTGAAATACCCTAGGGTGTCTACTTTTCAAAAATATATGGTTTTATGGGGGTAAATTCCATTGGCCAGCTTCAGAAATGTCCCAAATAGGACATGGGTGCATGATGACCGATGTGAAAATTCCAAGTTGAAAAACTGGAATGCGCTCTCTAAAAATAAGAGCTTTTAGCCCCCCGAGAACCCGACACACCTATACATGGGTGGTATCACTGTACCCAGGAGATGCTGCTGAAGACATATTAGGGTGTTATTTGGCAGTAACCCTTAATATTATCAGTAAATGTATTCTTAAATTGCTATTATGCCAAAAAATCTAATTATTTTTTTTCCCCCAAAGTTTTGGCATAGATTGGTGGTAAAATGGTTGCATGAAAAAAGTCAAAATACCCCAAGTTTAATACCTTAGGTTGTCTTCTTTTAAAAAATATATACATTTGAAGGGTTATTCAGGGATTCCTGACAGATATTGGTGTTACAATGTAACTATCGCCAATTTTGAAAAAACATGGTTTTGAAATAGCAAAGTGCTACTTGTACTTATTGCCCTATAACTTGCAAAAAAGCAAAGAACATGTAAACATTGGGTATTTATAAACTCAGGACAAAATTTAGAAACTGTTTAGCATTGGTATTTTATGGTGGTTATAGATGTGTAAGAGATTTTGGGGCTCGAAGTTAGAAAAAGTGCATTTTTTTTAATTTTTTTCCTCATATTTTATATTTTTTTTATAGTAAATTATAAGATATGATGAAAATAATCATATCTTTAGAAAGTCCATTTACTGGCGAGAAAAACAGTATATAATATGTGTGGGTACAGTAAATGAGTAAGAGGAAAATTACAGTTAAACACAAACATTGCAGAAATGCAAAAATAGCCTTGGTCCCAGATGGTCAACAAATTGAAAAGTGGTCTGGTCACTAAGGGGTTAATCCAAGAATATATCTATTTAAAAGCTAATGAGAGAATAAAACTAAATATGAAGTTAATTTAATATTCTATTAGCCATTGAAATACGTAAAGAACATATAGCTTAATGTCCCTTTACGTTGAAGACGGCGAAATCCAGCCATTAGAATATCTATTTCATTCACAGTGGGGAAAAAAATCCAAAAGATAATATAAATATGCTTTAGTCACATGTTATACTAAGTTTGAGAAAGGAAGGTGCATAGGTTTATGATCTTTCAAGCATTATTGGGAAATGTCTTCTTAAAGGGACATGAAATCAAAATATCCTTAAAGGGAGACTGATCGTAAATATTTTCTATTATAATTCAGAAAGAGCATGCAATTTTAAGCTACTTTCTAATTGACTCCTATTATCAATTTTTCTTCGTTCTCTTGCTATCATTATTTGAAAAAGAAGGCATCTAATTGTTTTTCTTTCAGAACTTTGGACAACACTTTTTTATTGTTGGATTAATTTATCCAACAATCAGCAAGGACAACCCAGGTTGGTCACAAAAAATGGGCCGCCATCTAAAATTACATTCTTGCATTTCAAATAAAGATACCAATAGAATGATGAAAAATGTATAATAGGAGTAAATTAGAAAGTTGCTTGAAATTTAATGCTCAATCTGAACCACCAAAGAAACATTTTGTGTACAGTGTCCCTTTAAGAGATTTAAAGAGTGTCTTTTACTTCTCTTATCTCATTATCTTGACATACTTTGCTTGAAAAGCATATCGAGATAGTAGATGAAGATTGGTGGATGCACAGAGATGCCTTATGTGATTGGCTCAACCATGTGCATTGAAATTTATTCTGTTGAGGATATCTAAATACAAAGATAAATTGAGTTACATTTTAAAGTCAAAACATTTTTGATCTCTACAGATCATTTGATACAATTGTTTTGTTGTAATGTCTCTTTAAAAATAAAGACGCCATTGCACAATAACATATATGAGCAGTTCAGACAAATACAAGCACGAGGTTTATTTACTTATAACAAACAAACGTGTAGTTTAACATTTATAAACAGATTATCCAAGTTACGGACATTAGAACCAGAAATTGCACATTCTGAAATGTTGCGTGGGAAACGTATCTTGCAACACGAGATTTGTATCTTTAAACATTCTAGTCTAATGTCACGCAATAGAGCAATGTCAATACTTCACAATAAGTCACGAAATTCATTTTATGAACAATAAATACATACAATGTTAAATGTGTATTAATCCAACGTATTTGTATTAAGAAACAGACCAATATTAAACAGAGAAATGTCTACAACATTTCATAATGTGACAGTATTAGATGTTAACGAGAATTTAAACATTAATATTTAACGGATCACGTATATTAAATCTGCGTCACACATATCCGCATGACAGGCCCATGAGTTACAAATAAGTCTACATGAAAAATGAAGTAACAGCACCACCAGGAGGTATGTGTATGGAAGTTACTAAGATATGAAACATTAAGGAACGGCCAATCAGAGTTCATCACACAAACACAACTTGAGTCATGATGGTCTCACAGACATGATAACAATATTTAAACTTTTATCCAATCAGATGTACAGATAACATGTCCCATCATGCATCTCATGTTTACTTCACCATATAAAAGTCCATTACACGTTGCCATCTTTGTCAGTTCTCTAATGCCTGCAGGCTGTATATATATTATATATCTATAATATTTTGTTTGGGGCTAGCAGGCATGACACCTCCCAGGTTTGACAAGCAGGAGAGCGCTGCACTGGTCCACGCCATCCAGATATTTTATCCGCAGCTGTTTGGGAACCAGAAGAGGTCGACAGATGCGAGTGTTAAGAAGGCCCTCTGGGAGTCCATCACCAATAAGGTTCAATTGGTGTTGGGCGTCCAGAGGAGACAGGATCAGATTATGCGGAGGTTCGGAGATATGAGGTTGCGTCTGCACAAGAAAGTCGACCTCATAAGGGAGTGGGTAAAAGCCCGTCGCAGGGATGGACGAAAAATTAAACCCGCACGGAAACTCTACCTACTCCCTTATGAGGTAAATTTATGTGAGCTCCTCAATCTCCGGATCCCCAAAAGATTTAGATCCTCTACATCCTCGCCCTCTTCTTCTTCCCTCACAGCTGCTGGATCCAAAACTCAGGACCCGGGGTCCAGTGCAGCTGCTTCTCCGTCCGTTGGCCTGGGAGGAGTAGAAAAAGAGGCTGAACAAGGTAAATATCCTACTTTATTTAATATATTAATATTTTAAAATAATTTAAATAAATGTGTAGATAGTCATATATTTAACCTATATAGATCTCACAACATACGCCACATATGATGTTTAGATATCTGATTTTAGATTCGTCACACATGAAATAGGAATGATGTTTCTTGCGTTATCCAGAATATGCGTCACAGAGTGAAAATGGAATTGCGCATCCGTGATATCCAGAGCATCCGCAATTTCATACATTGACTCTATAATCATAAGCCAGTTATAAATATTATTTGTTATTTTTCAATATTAACAAATATCAGTTTTCAATCTCGTAATACACCCAATTTAAAATATATCATAATTTTTTTGGAAATGATACTCATCACACTAATATATAAAAATTAATTCTGATTCACGGATGCCCAATTCCGCATAGAATCATTGCGTAATGATCACGAAAGATAGAATTGCGCACACACGTAAACATGGGTTTGCTGTTACAGTCATTGCTTTACACATGTTGGTCAAATCACGGATGCGCAATTCCGCATAGAATCATTGCGTAATGATCACGAAAGATAGAATTGCGCACACACGTGAACATGGGTTTGCTGTTACTGTCATTGCTTTACACATGTTGGTCAAATCACGGATGCGCAATTCCGCATAGAATCATTGCGTAATGATCACGAAAGATAGAATTGCGCACACACGTGAACATGGGTTTGCTGTTACTGTCATTGCTTTACACATGTTGGTCAAATCACGGATGCGCAATTCCGCATAGAATCATTGCGTAATGATCACGAAAGATAGAATTGCGCACACACGTGAACATGGGTTTGCTGTTACTGTCATTGCTTTACACATGTTGGTCAAATGTATAGGTTAATTAGTATATATGGGAAGAATACAGTATCCTTATTTATAATCTTCTACATTATACAAAATATACTAGCAAGATCAAAAGAATAAACTAGGAAATATAGATATCAATTGATGAGAATGTAAAAATTAAAGAAATGAAATAAAGCTTCAGTCAACAACATAAAGTTTGGAAAATAAGAATACAGGATCTATTTAATGATACATTAATTGATGAAGCAATTAACTCATGTGAATATAAAAATAATGTAAATGTATTTTTATATTTTCTATATACATGTCCTGATTATTATTAATGATATCCAATCATCATTGAATATTTTACAGATATGGATGTTGGTGCTGGACCAGGGTTCTCAAGACTATGGTATGTCTCATTTTAATAGCAATTTGTCTTTGAAACATGTACAAAACATTACATAACATAATACATTCACATTTTTCAAAATTTATATGAATACTCTAATTATCTTTTGTGTTTATTTCAAATTATAAATTAAAAAAAATGTTTTAACCAAATTGATGTCAGTGTCCCTTTAATAATCAATTGATTCATTCCTCATTACATTGTTTGGATGAAACAATATTGATATCTAAATGACATATTCAATCTTGGACTTACTTTATAGATATAAGCATACCCTAACAGCATGATTACATATTTGGATGAATAACTTCTGTTTTGCATTGTGATCAGTTGCACAAATGAATCAATATGACACATGACTTTGGTTTGATTTATCACCCATTTTAAATTAAAATGTTGTTTGTGTGTATTTGTTTAAAAACATTGATTAATGGGTATATTTAGATATGCAATATAATAATATGAGATGATTTGTGTGTCTAATATAGTCTGAAATTCAACATATGTTAAAGACATCTTTTTATTCAGAATAACCTGGATTCACTCATGCATTTATTCTTCAGATTATTGCTCTATTGGTCTCAGTTCTAAGTATAATTTTTTAAAAAAACGATAATGATGTGACTTAGTGATGTCCAAACTGTGATCACTAATAGATATCTATATCATTCATAGATCTAGTTCTTGTTGGGAGCCCGGGGGGATCCAGCACCGACTTGGAAATTGTTTCCAAACATTATGGTAAGTCCATTGACTAATTCATATATCATTGAAGGTGTATTTGGAATATATATTATGATCATTATTCTGATGAAGCATTACATTTGACTCAAACATATAATTTAGTACTATGATTATATCTCAAACTTTTTAAAATATTGAAAGATTAATATCTCAAAGCTTCTTAGTCTACATCTTTGTTGTTCAGAAGATGGATAACATATGTTTGGCGTCCTTTTAAATTGTGTAAAGAATCATGAAGTGATACACACATGAGAACTCTCAAATGTTGCATGTACTCTTATTTTGTGAATTTATATGAAATCCAAACACTAACATTAAATTCTTACTCATTGAGAATAACATATCTAATGTCCTTTGTATGTAAATCATAACTTTGGATCAGTATATCTTTCATGCAACATTGATGTGTGTCTTGTAGCAACAGTAACATATGTTATAATATCTGATATTAACGTGTACACAACATGTTATGTTTTACAGATATTGTTTTACAGATATTGATGTAACATGTGGGACGGAGGAGGAAGAGGCGGCCATGGAGTCTGATGGTATGTGAAAGCTATCTAACATGTATCCAACATGTCTTATTGTTTGTAAACATTCTCATGCAATGTCGTACATAATCGTGTAACCTTAAAATATTTTTTTCATGTCTACTTAAAACATGCTGCTTGCTAAATAGTTTAGTTATAAATCCTCTGCTTCTAATGAAATAACTCCTTATTTTCTATTATGCATTCTATTTCATATCTCACAGTATTTCGTTATCTATCGTGACATTCCTAGATATTAATATACAGGGAGTGCAGAATTATTAGGCAAGTTGTATTTTTGAGGATTAATTTTATTATTGAACAACAACCATGTTCTCAATGAACCCAAAAAACTCATTAATATCAAAGCTGAATAGTTTTGGAAGTAGTTTTTAGTTTGTTTTTAGTTATAGCTATTTTAGGGGGATATCTGTGTGTGCAGGTGACTATTACTGTGCATAATTATTAGGCAACTTAACAAAAAACAAATATATACCCATTTCAATTATTTATTTTTACCAGTGAAACCAATATAATATCTCAACATTCACAAATATACATTTCTGACATTCAAAAACAAAACAAAAACAAATCAGTGACCAATATAGCCACCTTTCTTTGCAAGGACACCCAAAAGCCTGCCATCCATGGATTCTGTCAGTGTTTTGATCTGTTCACCATCAACATTGCGTGCAGCAGCAACCACAGCCTCCCAGACACTGTTCAGAGGTGTACTGTTTTCCCTCCTTGTAAATCTCACATTTGATGATGGACCACAGGTTCTTAATGGGGTTCAGATCAGATGAACAAGGAGGCCATGTCATTAGATTTTCTTCTTTTATACCCTTTCTTGCCAGCGACGCTGTGGAGTACTTGGACGCGTGTGATGGAGCATTGTCCTGCATGAAAATCATGTTTTTCTTGAAGGATGCAGACTTCTTCCTGTACCACTGCTTGAAGAAGGTGTCTTCCAGAAACTGGCAGTAGGACTGGGAGTTGAGCTTGACTCCATCCTCAACCTGAAAAGGCCCCACAAGCTCATCTTTGATGATACCAGCCCAAACCAGTACTCCACCTTGCTGGCGTCTGAGTCGGACTGGAGCTCTCTGCCCTTTACCAATCCAGCCATGGGCCCATCCATCTGGCCCATCAAGACTCACTCTCATTTCATCAGTCCATAAAACCTTAGAAAAATCAGTCTTGAGATATTTCTTGGCCCAGTCTTGACGTTTCAGCTTGTGTGTCTTGTTCAGTGGTGGTCTTCTTTCAGCCTTTCTTACCTTGGCCATGTCTCTGAGTATTGCACACCTTGTGCTTTTGGGCACTCCAGTGATGTTGCAGCTCTGAAATATGGCCAAACTGGTGGCAAGTGGCATCTTGGCAGCTGCACGCTTGACTTTTCTCAGTTCATGGGCAGTTATTTTGCGCCTTGGTTTTTCTACACACTTCTTGCGACCCTGTTGACTATTTTGAATGAAACGCTTGATTGTTCGATGATCACGCTTCAGAAGCTTTGCAATTTTAAGAGTGCTGCATCCCTCTGCAAGATATCTCACTATTTTTTACTTTTCTGAGCCTGTCAAGTCCTTCTTTTGACCCATTTTGCCAAAGGAAAGGAAGTTGCCTAATAATTATGCACACCTGATATAGGGTGTTGATGTCATTAGACCACACCCCTTCTCATTACAGAGATGCACATCACCTAATATGCTTAAAGGGATACTAACCCCACATTTTTTCTTTCATGATTCAGATAGAGCATGCAATTTTAAGCAACTTTCTAATTTACTCCTATTATCAATTTTTCTTTGTTCTCATGTTATCTTGATTTGAAAAAGCAGTAATAAAAGGTTAGGAGCCGGCCCCTTTTTAGTTCAGCACCTTGGTAGAGCTTGCTGATTGGTTTGCTACATTTAGCCACAAATCAGCAAGTGCTACCCAGGTGCTGAACAAAAAATGGTCCGGCTCTAAAGCTTACAGTACTGCTTTTTCAAATCAAGATAGCATGAGAACAAAGAAAAATTGATAATAGGAGTAAATTAGAAAGGTGCTTAAAATCTCATGCTCTATCTGAATCAAGAAAGAAAAAAATTGGGTTTAGTATTCCTTTAATTGGTAGTAGGCTTTCGAGCCTATACAGCTTGGAGTAAGACAACATGCATAAAGAGGATGATGTGGTCAAAATATTCATTTGCCTAATAATTCTGCACTCCCTGTAGACACATACTAGTTACTAAAATATAAATACATTTCTTATTGATATGCCAAGCTATCAACTGAGTCCTTGTATTGGCTGAGGTTTTTCCTCGATCTCGGATGCGCCATGTTGCTTAAGACGTCACCTGCCAGGCTGTCCAATGACTCCTTGTATTGGCTGACGTTTTTACGTGATCAAGGATGTGCCTTGTATTGGCTGACGTTTTTACGTGATCAAGGATTCGCCTTGTATTGGCTGACGTTTTTACGTGATCAAGGATGCGCCTTGTATTGGCTGACGTTTTACGCGATCAAGGATGCGCCTTGTATTGGCTGACGTTTTTACGCGATCAAGGATGCGCCTTGTATTGGCTGACGTTTTTACGTGATCAAGGATGCACCTTGTATTGGCTGACGTTTTTATGCGATCAAGGATGCGCCTTTTATTGGATGGCGTTTTTACGCGATCAAGGATGCGCCTTGTATTGGCTGACGTTTTTACGCGATCAAGGATGCGCCTTTTATTGGATGGCATTTTTACGCGATCAAGGATGCGCCATGTTAATTAAGACATCACATGCAAAGGTGTAAAAAGCATCTGATTGGATTACGTAGTCCCACAATATTTGATTTGGCACATAACACACATTTCTGAATGAGAAGCCAAGTTTAAAACCATGGCGAGTATGGATTGTGTGAATCATGTAACATTGTTGACCCATAGCTGATAAAGAACACAACATTCTCTTTTGATGGATGTCTGGTTGAATAAACGAATGAAAGCAAAAGGTTTTCATGCATAAGATATTTCGAGGCAAGTGCAAATCCCTAAATATAGTCCATCTTGTTTAATATGTTTATCAACAATATGTTCCTTTTTATGAACAACAAATAAGTGGTCATTTTTCATAGGCATAGATACAAGGGTAAGCACATAAGTCACACGTATTTCTCCATGTTTTTTTTTCCAACTTGATAATGCGTAATACAGTGTTTTCTTTGTATACAATAATGTTCTGACTGTCCCTTTAAGCTGTGTTATTGGCATTCAAACAGTAATATGCCATCATGCATAATTGTAATGGTCATTTTGTTTGAGATTAGGGAAACAGTTTGGACATCACATCACAGAAACCAATCAATATCATGAACAAGGATAGGTATGTGATGATGTGGTGTCCACACACTTATAACCCACACTCTGCAAACAATCTGCCTCCATGGACCCGGTCCCATAGAAGCAGATTATATACAGAGTGTGGTCCACAAGTGTATGAAAACCACATCATCACATACCTATCCATTACACATTAAATAAATACGAAATAAACATCTCAAAAAATACTTACTTCCTCTTCCTTCCCCTCTTCCCACGAGGCTGAGGCTCTGGGAGGGGCAACTGCCCCCTCCGATGAGTTCTCATCGGAGACGTTGTGGGAAGAGTGGAAGGAGGAGTACTGGGATGACCAAGGTGAGGAGATGGAGGAGATGGCCCAGGAGGAGATGGCCCAGGAGGAGATGGCCCAGGAGGAGATGGCCCAGGAGGAGATGGCCCAGCAAGAGATGGCCCAGCAAGAGATGGCCCAGCAAGAGATGGCCCAGCAAGAGATGGCCCAGCAACATATGGCCCAGCAGTAGATGGCCCAGCAGCAGATGGCCCAGCAACAGATGGCCCAGCAGTAGATGGCCCAGCAGCAGATAGACCAGCAGCAGATAGACCAGCAGCAGATAGACCAGCAGCAGATGTCCCAGCAGCAGATAGACCAGCAGCAGATAGACCAGCATGCGCCTCCCGGAAGAAATTTAACATATCTTGTTGTAGCTGTAAACTCCTGTTTTGTCCTTGTTCTATTCTTGTAAGGATCTCTATGATTTGTGTTTGTCCTTCTCGAATGCCACTAAGCTCTTCGATAATACGACTTCTGCCTTGGATATTTTCCATCTGGGAGGTAGGCATCTGGTCAATGTAGTCTAGTAACACCCGCACCTCAGCTATCTCCTCCTGTTGGGAACGGCGGGCTGCCCGTGCACGGCGGCCTGCTGGTGCATGGTGGCCTGCTGGTGCTTGAGGGGCCTCTTCCTCTGCTTCCGGGGCCTCTTCCTCTGCTTCAATGGGGGCCTCTTCCTCTGCTTCAGGATGGGCCTCTGCTTCAGGGAGGGCCTCTGCTTCAGGGGGGGCTCTTCTCTCCGAGGTGGCAATTCATCCCCACCACTCTCATACCTGGTAAAAGGAGGAGCCTGTAGTTGCTGTGCTGCCTCCTCCCCAGACTCTGTATATTGCAAAAAGAAAGAAATGTATATATTAGCATATTTCACAATAAAGATGTAAATTATTTTGCTTATGATAGAATTACAAATGCAGCCTCATTAATCCACTTTGAAATCTAACAATCAATACGATTTCCGCATTTTCCAAACCGTGTTTGTGATATCTCTCTGGTCAATCTGAATGTTTTTGCGTTTGTTTTCAGTCTGTTTAAATGCACACCTAACCTATAGCCTAGATACTAATGTAATCGCAAAGTAATAGTGAATGCGTTTACGTAATAATGTGTTAAACAGCGTAATAGCATTAATCTTATCCTTAAATACATTTAGATGTTAATTTATTCTTCAATGAGCTTACCGTCAGATGAGAGTGGCAGGTTCCCGGTATCGATTCCTCCGATCCCGACTATGGCCACCTCGGAGATGCTGGGACGCAACATTTCCTCCCATCGGGAGTACTCAACTATCAGTGCAGGCCCGCCACTGTGGCATGTTGGTACTCCCTGGTTATTTTCTTTTTAAGCTCCATCTTGCAGTCCCGGTAGCGATGTTTAATAAAGTCCATATCTCTGTTTCGGCCCCCCACTGCATTAACTGCATCCCTTATCTCCTGCCAGAGCTTCCTCTTCTCACTCGGGGTGGTCTTTTTAGCCTGCAACCTCCTATACCTGCCCATATAGGCTTCTACTAGGACCTCCTTCTCCTCCATAGTAAACCTTGCCTCCCTAGTCGCCTTGGCCTTCCCCTGTGATGATGCCCTCTGTTTCCCGGACTGTGAAGCCCTACTCTGTCCGCCACTGGGCCCAGCCACTTGTTCATCTTGAACAAAGTGGCTGGGTCCACCCACCGCTTCCACCCCCACTTCCTGCCCCCCTTCCTGCCCCCCTTCCTGTCCTGTTCCTCTCCCCCTCCCTCTCCTCCCCTCTCTACCTCTCCCCTGACTAATCTCCTGCCTGCCCTCCTCCTCCATCTCTTCCCTAAACTAAACCCCAACTAAGCAAACAAAAAGTGAGTGTGATCAAATGAAAGGGGGTCAAAATAAAGAACTAAAAAGACCAAAAAAGTGCTGAAAGTGTGAAAGGGATATAAATAAAAGAGGGTAAGGAGTATTTAAACAAACAAAATGTATAAGAAGACTAAAAGGAGGATATGTAGACTAAATGTAACTAGGGGATGGTATTAGAAGGGATGGGGTATGGCATAAGAGGAAATGGGATGAAAGGGAATGGGACTACAGGGAATGGGGTATGGAGTGTAGTATGAGAGGGTATGGGGTATGGAGTGTATGTAGTGTTATTGATAAGTGTATGTATGTATTGAATGTGTTTGCGTGTAAATGTGTTAAGTATACAGAAAAAGCACTTGCACACTCACCCAAACCAACTGTCGCTCACTAACGCTCCCACTAACTCCCACTCCCACTAACTCACGCTCCCACTAACTCACACTACCACTAACTCACACTACCACTAACTCACGCTCCCACTAATTCACGCTCCCACTAACTCACACTACCACTAACTCACTCGCAATAACACTAACTGACTCTCTCACACTACCACTAACTCCCACTAACTCACTCACGATAACACTAACTGACTCTCTCACACTAACACGAATTAACTCACAATAAGGCACTAAATCTCTCTCTAATCTCCAAAAACCCACCAGCAACACAGTCAAAGAAGCCATGCTTGTGTGGTGCTTATATACCCTGTATAAATGTTTAATGATGTACCGGTTTGCGTTGTAAATTGTGTTCAGGTGTGCTTTGTTAGTAATTAGTGTTTGTGCAATGTGTATTAGTTGTGTGAATTTGCGCATGCTCATTTCGAGTTAGTATTTGTGGAATGTGTAGAATGCGATGATGTCATAGTGCTCGTTTTCTATAACATTGTCCTATAGTATTATGTGTAAATGTTAATTTGCGATGGTGTCGTATTAGTGAAGTGTTGTATATGTATGTTTGTCCTAATATATAGTAATATTGAATGTGAGTATTTTGCTTGTGTATGAGTGTGCATTTATTTTTCCTTTTTGTTATTTTCCATATTTCCGCATCTTAAAGTATATGCATATTCCTTTTATTTTATTTAATAATTTTCGCCCGCTTATGAATGTGTAATGCTTATGTGCTTTGTTTTGTGATTGTTGTTCTGACATTTGCGGTGTGTTTTTGTTGTGCATTATGTGGTATACGTCATATGACCGAGCAGTGCGTATTTCTCGCGAGATCGAGTGTTAGGTGAAAAAGCATGTTTGTTTGCTTTTCCATTGATCTCTATGGGAAACTGTCTAACGCGGGCGTGATTCCGCGTCTGAAATATACGCGTTAGGAGTAGCGTTAGAAGGTTGTTTATAAACTCTAAATACCCGCGTTTAAAAACTCTCGCCTAGATTTAGAGTTCTGCGGCCAAAGGGGTGCGTTAGCTACGCGTGCTTTTTTTCCCCCGCACATTTTAAATACCGCTGGTATTTAGAGTTCACAGAAGGGCTGGCTTTTCAGTGCGTTAGGCTCCAAAAAGGGAGCGTAGAGCATAATTTAACGCCACTGCAACTCTAGATACCAGCGGTGCTTACGGACGCGGCCAGCTTCAAAAACGTGCTCGTGCACGATATCCCCATAGAAAAAAATGGGGCAATTTGAGCTGAAAAAAACCTAACACCTGCAAAAAAGCAGCGTTCAGCTCCTAACGCAGCCCCATTGTTTTCTATGGGGAAACACTTCCTACGTCTGCACCTAACACTCTAACATGTACCCCGAGTCTAAACACCCCTAACCTTACACTTATTAACCCCTCTTCTGCCACCCCCGCTATCGCTGACACCTGCATATTTTTTTTAACCCCTAATCTGCCGCTCCGTAAACCGCCGCTACTTACATTATCCCTATGTACCCCTAATCTGCGGCCCCTAACACCGCCGACCCCTATATTATATTTATTAACCCCTAATCTGCCCCCCACAATGTCGCCTCCACCTGCCTACACTTATTAACCCCTAATCTGCCGAGCGGACCGCACCGCTATTATAATAAAGTTATTAACCCCTAATCCGCCTCACTCCCGCCTCAATAACCCTATAATAAATAGTATTAACCCCTAATCTGCCCTCCCTAACATCGCCGACACCTAACTTCAAACATTAACCCCTAATCAGCCGACTGGAGCTCACCGCTATTCTAATAAATGTATTAACCCTTAAAGCTAAGTCTAACCCTAACACTAACACCCCCCTAAATGAAATATAATTTAAATCTAATGAAATAAATTAACTCTTATTAAATAAATTATTCCTATTTAAAGCTAAATACTTACCTGTAAAATAAATCCTAATATAGCTACAATATAAATTATAATTATATTATAGCTATTTTAGGATTTATATTTATTTTACAGGTAACTTTGTATTTATTTTAACCAGGTACAATAGCTATTAAATAGTTAAGAAATAGTTAATAGCTAATATAGTTAAAATAATTACAAAATTACCTGTAAAATAAATCCTAACCTAAGTTACAATTAAACCTAACACTACACTATCAATAAATTAATTAAATAAAATACCTACAATTACCTACAATTAAACCTAACACTACACTATCAATAAATTAATTAAATACAATACCTACAAATAAATACATTTAAATAAACTAACTAAAGTACAAAAAATAAAAAAGAACTAAGTTACAAAAAATAAAAAAATATTTACAAACATTAGAAAAATATTACAACAATTTTAAACTAATTACACCTACTCTAAGCCCCCTAATAAAATAACAAAGCCCCCCAAAATAAAAAAATACCCTACCCTATTCTAAATTTAAAAAGTTCAAAGCTCTTTTACCTTACCAGCCCTGAACAGGGCCCTTTGCGGGGCATGCCCCAAAGAATTCAGCTCTTTTGCAAGTAAAAAAACACATACAATACCCCCCCCCAACATTACAACCCACCACCCACATACCCCTAATCTAACCCAAACCCCAATTAAATAAACCTAACACTAAGCCCCTGAAGATCTTCCTACCTTATCTTCACCTCGCCGGGTATCACCGATGGGTTCTGGCTCCGATATCTTCATCCAAACCAAGCGGGGGCTGGCAATCCATAATCCTGCGGCTGAAGAGGTCCAGAAGAGGCTCCAAAGTCTTCATCCTATCCGGGAAGAAGAGGCGATCCAGACCGGCAACCATCTTGATCCAAGTGGCATCTTCTATCTTCATCCGATGACGAACGGCTCCATCGTGAAGACCTCCAGCACGGATCAATCTTCTTCTTTCGACGTCCAACTGAGGAATGAAGGTTCCTTTAAGGGATGGCATCCCTCGAATTCCGATTGGCTTATAGGATTTCGACGCCATCTTGGATTACGTTCCTTAAAGGAACCGTCATTCGTCGGGAAGTCGTCGGAAGAAGAAGATGGGTCCGCTGTGGAGGTCTTCACGATGGAGCCGTTCCTCATCGGATGAAGATAGAAGATGCCACTTGGATCAAGATGGTTGCCGGTCTGGATCGCCTCTTCTTCCCGGATAGGATGAAGACTTTGGAGCCTCTTCTGGACCTCTTCAGCCGCCGGATTATGGATCGCCAGCCCCCCCTTGGGCTTGGATGAAGATTTCGGAGCCAGGACGGATCGGTGTGATTACCCGGCGAGGTGAAGATAAGGTAGGAAGATCTTCAGGGGCTTAGTGTTAGGTTTATTTAAGGGGGGTTTGGGTTAGATTAGGGGTATGTGGGTGGTGGGTTGTAATGTTAGGGGGTATTGTATGTTTTTTTTTACAGGCAAAAGAGCTGAATTCTTTGGGGCATGCCCCACAAAAGGTCCTTTTAAGGGCTGTTAAGGTAAAAGAGCTTAGAACTTTTTTAATTTAGAATAGGGTTGGGCATTTTTTTATTTTGGAGGTCTTTGTTATTTTATTTGGGGGCTTAGAGTAGGTGTAATTAGTTTAAAATTGTTGTAATATTTTTCTAATGTTTGTAAATATTTTTTTATTTTTTGTAACTTAGTTCTTTTTTATTTTTTGTACTTTAGTTAGTTTATTTAATTGTAGTTATTTGTAGGTATTGTATTTAATTAATGTATTGATAGTGTAGTGTTAGGTTTAATTGTAGGTAATTGGAGGTATTTTATTTAATTTATTTATTGATAGTGTAGTGTTAGGTTTAATTGTAACTTAGGTTAGGATTTATTTTACAGGTAATTTTGTAATTATTTTAACTATTTTAGCTATTGTACCTGGTTAAAATAAATACAAAGTTACTTGTAAAATAAATATAAATCCTAAAATAGCTATAATATAATTATAATTTATATTGTAGCTATATTAGGGTTTATTTTACAGGTAAGTATTTAGCTTTAAATAGGAATAATTTATTTAATAAGAGTTAATTTATTTCGTTAGATTTAAATTATATTTAACTTAGGGGGGTGTTAGTGTTAGGGTTAGACTTAGCTTTAGGGGTTAATCCATTTATTACAGTAGCGGCGAGATTCGGTCGGCAGATTAGGGGTTAATAATTGAAGTTAGGTGTCGGCGATGTTAGGGAGGGCAGATTAGGGGTTAATAAATATAATATAGGGGTCAGCGGTGTTAGGGGCAGCAGATTAGAGGTACATAAGGATAACGTAGGTGGCGGCGCTTTGCGGTTGGCAGATTAGGGGTTAATTATTGTAGGTAGCTGGCGGCGATGTTGTGGGGGGCAGGTTAGGGGTTAATAAATATAATATAGTGGTCGGCGGTGTTAGGGGCAGCAGATTAGGGGTACATAAGGATAACGTAGGTAGCGGCGCTTTGCGGTCGGCAGATTAGGGGTTAATTATTGTAGGTAGCTGGCGGCGACGTTGTGGGGGGCAGGTTAGGGGTTAATAAATATAATATAGGGGTCAGCAGATTAGGGGTACATAAGTATAACGTAGGTGGCGGTCGGCAGATTAGGGTTTAAAAAAATTTAATTGAGTGGCGGCGATGTGGGGGGACCTCGGTTTAGGGGTACATAGGTAGTTTATGGGTGTTAATGTACTTTAGAGCACAGTAGTTAAGAGCTTTATAAACCGGCGTTAGCCCAGAAAGCTCTTAACTACTGACTTTTTCTGCGGCTGGAGTTTTGTCAGATTTCTAACGCTCACTTCAGCCACAACTCTAAATACCGGAGTTAGAAAGATCCCATTGAAAAGATAGGATACGCAATTGACGTAAGGGGATCTGCGGTATGGAAAAGTCGCGGCTGGAAAGTAAGCATTAGACCCTTTCCTGACTGACTCCAAATACCGGCGGTAGCCCAAAACCAGCGTTAGGAGCCTCTAACGCTGGTTTTCACGGCTACCGCCCAACTCTAAATCTAGGCCTCTGTGCGTTAGAAATAAACCACGAGTAGCTAACACACCCCCTCTAACGCAAAACTCTAAATCTAGGTGATAGTAAATTAATAATTTAACTGTTCACACAAAAATATGCAGAAAATATTAATATGTATGGTGTATCAAAAATTGCAACAAAATTGTTTACCAAAAATTGCATTTTATCAATAATGTAAAATGTGTATTTAAATTGAATTAAATATCCACAGCATAAATCATAATTTAAGTGCACTGGGCCCTAGATCACATACTTAGCTACGTGCACAGAAACCAGCGTCGCTATTTTTTTTAGATGCAATTTGTGCAATATGTACAAATATGTGTAAGTGTCCCACTATTCCTCAATCAAATTCTAACTAAATCTACAGTGTTTTCTCCTCTGTCTCCCTCTCTCTATACCTCCGTTCCAGGACCCTGTGTAGTAGCTCAAAGAACAATCCAAATACAGGCAAAATATGTCAGTTACGCATGGGTTTCTACAGGGTTTTTGAATGGCATTTTGACATGTCGGTTTATTCATTGCTTTCGGTTTTGATTTTTACATGTAAATTCAACATAAAAAAACCTTCTCTATATTATTAACTTACGGGTGCAATATACTGGTGTAAGTTACTGGCGACGCCAGAAATGTGTAGTTGCGCATATTTCTGAACCTTGCCAGTTTGACCTACTTACGCCAGTATATCATATGGTGGCTTGTGTTATGTGATTCACCTGAATTGCAAGGTGACCTTACAGGCGACATGGGTTTCAGCGGTTGGGCTGAAAATTAAGCAACATATGTGATTGTGTGCTGGATGTGCAAAAAACAGATTGAAACTTGTACTTAAACTTTGTAAGGTATAGTACACTGAAACAGCTTAATATGATTTGTTTTAGGCTTAAAGGGACACTAAATCCAAATTTTTTCTTTTCTGATTCAGATAGAGCATGCAATTTTAAGCAACTTCCTAATTTACTCCTATTATAAATTTTTCTTCAGTCTCTTGCTATCTTTATTTAAAAAGCAGGAAGGTGATGCATAGGAGCTGGCCCATTTTTGGTTGAGAACCTGGGTTATGCTTGCTTATTGGTAGATAACTGTAAGCCTCCAATAAGCAAGCACTATCCATGGTGCTGAACCTAAAATGGGCTGGCTGCTAAGACTTACATTCCTACTTTTAAAATAACGAAAACAGACAATAAGGTGAGCGCTA
This sequence comes from Bombina bombina, assembly GCF_027579735.1. Classification (NCBI taxonomy): domain Eukaryota; kingdom Metazoa; phylum Chordata; class Amphibia; order Anura; family Bombinatoridae; genus Bombina; species Bombina bombina. The sequence goes on from NW_026510965.1 coordinate 195,285, forward strand.
AATTAATAGCAAATTGAGAAAATAAAATTTGTGATAATGTAGAAAAAATGTATATGATACCTAATATATAAGGTGATCACTAAATGAGAGAGTATAACATGTAATAATTTATGATAACTGTTATACTATATAAAGGACTAAAAGAGACCTAAAGCTATGTTGTAAAATGTAAACACTTTAATATGCAGGTGAGTAAATTCATATAAACATTGAAAACACTAAACCTTGTATGGTATTAGCTAACAACTAAAATGGCATTGAATAAGATGCAATTTGTCAGGAACAATATTTTAAGAACAATTAAAATAACAACAATATCTTAAAAAGTGTTGATTTTGATGATTTTGCAGGTTAGGATGAGCAGTTATATCTTTCAACTATCGCTAATGAAAGAACAAGGCTAAACAAATGTTGATTATATGATGGCTCAGCTTTGCCTTAAAGGTATATCAGGTTTAGTTTAGGGATATAGTATCACACATATGTTTAATGGAATAAGTAAGAATTGCTATACTATGAATATATTGTTATCTGATGTTTATTTATGAAATAGTAATTATCAAAACTGTATTTTGTTTCTAGTGTTTGTATATATGTATACATGTGAGGTTACTTCAGGATTCTTTGTTTCACTGGAAATGCACCTGTTCAATTAAGAAGTGGGTGGGACCAATTAGGAACTAGGTAAGATAGCTATAAAAGCCAGAGCTTCCATTATGCCAACAGATACCTGATGAAACAGCTAGCACAGCTGAGAAACGCATTGCAATCTGTCTGAAACCTTGTTTTTATACACTTTGGGTATTGTACACACCCATTGTTTTTATACACTTTGGGTATTGTACACACCCATTGTTTTTATACTAACTGGTTTTAATAAAATGTTTGCTGAACGTTTTGGAAGCTTGAGTCTTACCTGTACCTGATTGGCTACCCCTGAGCCCCTACATCCTCCAGAAGATCAGTTTGCTGGGAAACTGTGATATCTCAGCCTGTGTCACTTAGCACATTGGTGCTGCTCATTTTGTGAGTATATTTTCTCTCTCAAGACCTGCTATTGTTGGTTACACTCGCAGTATTACACTAGGAAGCGCTCTCTTTTTTTGTGATTTTCATTCATAGATATTCGGATACCTTTTGTTTTGCTTGAAGAGGAGCTTCTGAGACCTTAACATTGGCTTCCACTGCTGAAGCATGACTCTACTGACACAGACGACCTCTCTGGGATTTATCTGACCCTCACAGTGCTATCCGTAAAGGACTCAGATAAGACTCTATACCTATTGCTGAATATTGTGAACATTAGCACAATATAGTGTATACTTATATCACCTCATTTGTATTTTTGAGTGTTCTTTTGTAACTGTGCAGATTTAGTGATCACAGTAGTTACCACATTTGTGTATATACATTCACAATATATGTATATATATTTTTCAACTCTTTAAGCGCCCCCTAAAGTTGGACACGCTAGTGTTCCAACAGGTTTGTATAATCTATAAGGGTTAATTACGAAGTTGCAAATCTAGCTAGGGCTCTTAAAGCACTAAATCACTACTACACCCTTTTTTTTCCCCCACTTTTATTTTTTTGATTTGTACACAATTTTGTGTGGTCACAGCTGATTAAGCCTCTAATTTATTTTATTTAGTGGATTTAACACTTATTAAACTTTAAAATATTTAACTGGTAGCTGATACTCAGAAGTTACCAAACAAGTTTAAGAGTATGGATAAATTTATGTCATAAATTTACATTGCCATGATTCAGGAAACGCATCTTAAGGAGAGTGAATTAAGCAAGTTAAAGACTCGATGGGTTGGGGAAGTATTGGCTACACCTTCTACTAAATGGAGCTGTGGTGTTGCCATTTTAATACACACAAAAATTGAATATCAAGTATTAAAAGTGGAGCGTGATCGGAATAGTGGGTATATATTTGTTCACTTAACAATTGGTGGTACACAATATATGATAGGTAATATACAGTATATGGGCCAAATGTGTTTTCTCCACAGTTCTGGGACACAATTAAAAGTAAGTTATACTCAATTCCTAGTGAAAGATTAATTCTTGCTGGCGATTTTAACATGACACTATGACCTAAGTTAGACAGATCCTCAACTAAAGAGAAGGTTAAGAATTAAAAAATTACCCAGTATTTTAAAAAAATTGTACGGCCTTAAAACTTAACGATATCTGGAGAATCAAAAACCCAGAAAGCTATGAATATACATGTGTGTCCAAGACCCATCATTCATTCTCCAGAATTGATTATATTCTTGTTTCAGAGCAGCTCATTTTATTAGATTCACAACCCAAAATTCATGATATATTGGTCTCAGATCACGCAATAATTTCCATCAATTTTCAATTGATAACAGCAGAAAAAGTGTGTAAATATTTTTTTCACATTTCCATGTTTTATGTTAGAGAATACTAAATTTAATAATTGGTTGTCCGGTCAATGGAAAGATTTCCATCATAATAACAGAGGGTATTATGATAAAATTGAAGTATATTGGGAAATGGCAAAAGCGGTTTTGAGGGGAAAGATAAAAGCATATATGTGTAACTGGAAAAGAAAACAACAAGCTAGGGAACTACAGCTATCTAATCAGCCCAGGAATGCATTTTTATGATATAGATCGGAGAACTCTAAGTTTAACTGGGATAAATACTGCCACGCTAGAACCGAAAGAGAGTTATTTTTAAAGCAAAAGTGTTTAGAGGAAAATAAGAAAATTAGCAATGGATATAAGAGGTATATTGGTTGTTCAGCTAAATATTTAGCAAAAGTAACTAAGAATAGGAAGAGTAAAAACTATATAGCAGCAATTAAGGAAGGGGGTTATAGATATACTGATAACGAAAATATCAGGCAGGCATTTTTTAAATTTTATCAAAATTTATATAAAAAAGTTGATGAAGATCTATCTAATAGAACAAACTTCTGGTCCAAAATTTCAAGATCATTTCAGAAAATGATCAAACGGGTTTCATACAGGGAAGGAATATGTCTTTAAACTTGCAGTGGAAGTCATTTTGGATTATTTTTGGAATACAATTCCTCGACAATTACCTAAAAAATCTTATAAAAAGAAGATGTTTGACACAGATCTGGCTCTGCTGTCATTAGACGCAGAGAAAGCTTTCAACTCCATTTCTTGGATTCACCTGCTAGATTCTTTATCCCAGTTTGGATTCATTAGTAATTTTGTAGGTTTTTTTCGGAAACTATATACAAATCTCTATTCCTGTCTATTGATTAATGATAACCCCACATCTAGAATTTTATTAGGTTGTGGGACTCGTCAAGGATGTCCCCTTCCCCCATTATTGTTCAATACATCTATAGAATCCCTTGCTATATGGCTTCGGTCTGAATTGTTAGGGCTGCAATTTGGTACTGAGAAGATTAAAATTTTATTGTATGCTGACGATTTACTGGTTTTCTTGGAATACTCAAAAAAATCTATACCTTTATTATTAGACATGCTCACTATCTTCAGTTCAATTTCAGGCTATAATATCAATCCCGGGAAAAAGCAAATTGATGTGGATCATGAAGAAGCCAGATAGCTATTTACATCATCTTTTTAAAACAACAGATTACATAAAATATTTGGGGATACAACTTCATAAGAATCAAAAATTTTGGTATGAGATGATTTTTCCACAGGTTTTTAGTAAATCTATCTCAGATCTTAAAAACTGGATGGATCTTCCCATTTCTTTGTCAGCCAGAATCACCTTGATTAAAACAATTATATTTCCACAAATTCTCACCAAAATTAAGAGTTTTGCGGTAACAGGGGTGCATTGCTAACGAGCAGTTTTTTCTCACCGCTCACTTAAGACAATGCTGGTATTACAGGTTTTTTTAAACCCGGCGTTAGCCACAAAAAAAAAAGTGAGCGGAGAGCAAAATTTAGCTCCACATCTCACCTCAATACCAGCGCTGCTTACGGTAGTGGTGAGCTGGCTAAAAGTGCTCGTGCACGATTTCCCCATAGGAATCAATGGGGCTGATCCGGCCTAACCTAACACCTTCAAAAAAGCAGCGTTCAGCTTCTAACGCAGCCCCATTGATTGCTATTGGGAAAGAACATTTATGTCTACACCTAACACCCTAACATGAACCCCGAGTCTAAACACCCCTAATCTTACACTTATTAACCCCTAATCTGCCGCCCCTGACATCGCCGCAACCTACATTATAATATTAACCCCTAATCTACCGCTCCGGACACCTACATTATCCCTATGAACCTCTAATCTGCTGCCCCCAACATCGCTGACACCTAATTTTTATTTATTAACCCCTAATCTCCCGTCCCCAATGTCGCCGCAACCTACCTACAATTAGTAACCCCTAATTTGCTGCCCCCATCGTCGCTGCAACTATATTAAATTTATTAACCCCTAAACCTAAGTCTAAACCTAAATCTAACACCCCCCTAACTTAAATATTATTTAAATAAAACTGAATAAAATTACTAAAATTAAATAAATGAATCCTATTTAAAACTAAATACTTACCTGTAAAATAAACCCTAAGATAGCTACAATATAACTAATAGTTACATTTGTATCTATCTTAGGGTTTATATTTATTTTACAGGCAACTTTGTATTTATTTTAACTAGCTACAATAGATATTAAATAGTTATTAACTATTTAATAACTACCTAGTTAAAATAAATACAAATATACCTGTAAAATAAATCCTAACCTAAGTTACAATTACATCTAACACTACACTATCATTAAATTAATTACCTAAACTAACTACAATTAAATACAATTAAATTAAATAAACTAAAGTACAAACCCCGCCCCACTAAATTACAGAAAATAAAAGAATAATTACAAGAATTTTAAACTTATTACACCTAATAAAATAAAAAAGCCCCCCAAAATAATAAAAATCCCTACCCTATACTAAATTACAAATAGCGATTAAAAGGGCTTTTTGCTGGGCATTGCCCCAAAGTAATCAGCTCTTTTACCTGTAAAAAAAAATACAATACCCCCAACATTAAAACCCACCACCCACACACCCAACCCTACTCTAAACCCCACCCAATCCCCCCTTAATAAAGGGGAAGAAGAGGACCTCCAGGTGGGCAGAAGTCTTCATCCAGGTGGCATCTTCAATCTCCATCCATCCGGAGCAGAGCGGGTTCATCTTGAAGCCAGCGGACACGGAGCATCCTCTTCTTCCGACGACTCCCGACGAATGAAGGTTCCTTTAAATGACGTCATCCAAGATGGTGTCCCTTGAATTCCGATTGGCTGATAGGATTCTATCAGCCAATTGGAATTAAGGTAGGAAAAATCCTATTGGCTGATTGGAACAGCCAATAGAATGTGAGCTCAATCCTATTGGTTGATTGGATCAGCCAATAGGATTTTTCCTACCTAAATTCCGATTGGCTGATAGAATCCTATCAGCCAATCGGAATTCAAGGGACGCCATCTTGGATGACATCATTTAAAGGAACCTTTATTCGTCGGGAGTCGTTGGAAGACGAGGATGCTCCGCGTCGGCTGGCTTCAAGATGGACCCGCTCCACTCCAGATGGATGAAGATAGAAGATGCCGCCTGGATGAAGACTTTTGCCCATCTGGAGGTCCTCTTCTGCCCAGATCGGATGAAGACTTCTGCCCCTCTGGAGGACCACTTGTGCCCGGTTGGGTGAAGACGGCTCAAGGTAGGGTGATCTTCAAGGGGTTAGTGTTAGGTTTTATTAAGGGGGATTGGGTGGGTTTTAGAGTAGGGTTGGGTGTGTGGGTGGTGGGTTTTAATGTTGGGGTGGTATTGTATTTTTTTTTTACAGGTAAAAGAGCTGATTACTTTGAGGCAATGCCCTGCAAAAAGCCCTTTTAAGGGCTATTTGTAATTTAGTATAGGGTAGGGATTTTTATTATTTTGGGGGGCTTTTTTAATTTTATTAGGGGGATTAGATTAGGTGTAATCAGTTTAAAATTCTTGTAATTATTTTTTTTCCCTGTAATTTAGTGTTTGTTTTTTTTGTACTTTAGTTTAGTTAATTTAATTGTATTTAATTGTAGTTAGTCTAGGTAATTAATTTAATGAAAGTGTAGTGTTAGATGTAATTGTAACTTAGGTTAGGATTTATTTTACAGGTATATTTGTATTTATTTTAACTAGGTTGTTATTATATAGTTAATAACTATTTAATAACTATTGTAGCTAGTTAAAATAAATCAGCCTATCAGATTGAGCTCGCATTCTATTGGCTGATCGGAACAGCCAATAGAATGCGAGCTCAATCTGATTGGCTGATTGGATCAGCCAATCGGATTGAACTTGATTCTGATTGGCTGATTCCATCAGCCAATCAGAAAATTCCTACCTTAATTCCGATTGGCTGATAGAATCCTATCAGCCAATCGGAATTTGAGGGACGCCATCTTGGATGACGTCCCTTAAAGGAACAGTCATTCGTCGTTCAGTCGTCGGGCCGGATGGATGTTCCGCGCTGGAGGTCTTCAGGATCCTGCCGCTTCGCTCCGGATAGAAGACCATAGAAGATGCCGCCTGGATGAAGACTTCAATCGGATGGAAGATCCTCTTCTGCCCCGCTTGGATGAAGACTTTGACCGGATCATGGACCTCTTCAGCCCCCCGCTTGGGCTTGGATCAGGACATCGGAGGAGCTCTTCAGGACGGATCGGTGAACCTGGATGGTGAAGACAAGGTAGGAAGATCTTCAGGGGCTTAGTGTTAGGTTTATTTAAGGGGGGTTTGGGTTAGATTAGGGGTATGTGGGTGGTGGGTTGTAATGTTGGGGGGGGGTATTGTATGTTTTTTTTTACAGGCAAAAGAGCTGAAATTCTTGGGGCATGCCCCGCAAAGGGCCCTGTTCAGGGCTGGTAAGGTAAAAGAGCTTTTACCTTTTTTAATTTAGAATAGGGTAGGGCATTTTTTATTTTGGGGGGATTTGTTATTTTATTAGGGGGCTTAGAGTAGGTGTAATTATTTTAAAATTGTTGTAATATTTTTCTTATGTTTGTAAATATTTTTTTATTTTTTGTAACTTAGTTCTTTTTTATTTTTTGTACTTTAGCTAGTTTATTTAATTGTATTTATTTGTAGGAATTGTGTTTAATTAATTTATTGATAGTGTAGTGTTAGGTTAATTGTAGGTAATTGTAGGTAGTTTATTTAATTAATTTATTGATAGGGTAGTGTTAGGTTTAATTATATCTTAGGTTAGGATTTATTTTACAGGTAAATTTGTTATTATTTTAACTAGGTAACTATTAAATAGCTATTGTACCTGGTTAAAATAATTACCAAGTTGCCTGTAAAATAAATATAAATCCTAAAATAGCTATAATATAATTATAATTTATATTGTAGCTATATTAGGATGTATTTTACAGGTAAGTATTTAGCTTTAAATAGGAATAATTTATTTAATAAGAGTTAATTTATTTCGTTAGATTTAAATTATATTTAATTTAGGGGGGTGTTAGTGTTAGGGTTAGACTTAGCTTTAGGGGTTAATCCATTTATTATAGTAGCGGTGAGCTCCGGTCGTCAGATTAGGGGTTAATAATTGAAGTTAGGTGTCGACGATGTTAGGGAGGGCAGATTAGGGGTTAATACTATTTATTATAGGGTTAGTGAGGCGGATTAGGGGTTAATAACTTTATTATAGTAGTGCTCAGGTCCGCTCGGCAGATTAGGGGTTAATAAGTGTAGGCAGGTGTCGGCGACGTTGTGGGGGGCAGATTAGGGGTTAATAAATATAATATAGGGGTCGGCGATGTTAGGGCAGCAGATTAGGGGTACATAGGGATAACGTAGGTTGCGGCGGTTTACGGAGCGGCAGATTAGGGGTTAAAAAAATATGCAGGGGTCAGCGATAGCGGGAGCGGCAGATTAGGGGTTAATAAGTGTAAGGTTAGGGGTGTTTAGACTCGGGGTACATGTTAGAGTGTTAGGTGCAGACGTAGGAAGTGTTTCCCCATAGGAAACAATGGGGCTGCGTTAGGAGCTGAACGCTGCTTTTTTGCAGGTGTTAGGTTTTTTTTCAGCTCAAACAGCCCCATTGTTTCCTATGGGGATATCGTGCACGAGCACGTTTTTGAGGCTGGCCGCGTCCGTAAGCAACTCTGGTATCGAGAGTTGCATTTGCGGTAAAAATGCTCTACGCTCCTTTTTTGGAGCCTAACGCAGCATTTGTTTGAACTCTCGATACCAGAGTTAAATTTATGGTGCGGCCAGAAAAAAGCCTGCGGAGCGTTAACAGCCCATCTACCGCCAAACTCCAAATCTAGGCCTAAGATAGCTACAATGTAACTATTAGTTATATTGTAGCTAGCTTAGGGTTTATTTTATAGGTAAGTATTTAGTTTTAAATAGGAATAATTTACTTAATTGTAGTAATTTTATTTCGTTTTATTTAAATTATATTTAAGTTAGGGGGGTTAGACTTAGGGTTAAACTTAGGTTTAGGGGTTATTAAATTTAATATAGTAGCGGTGACATTGGGGGCGGCAGATTAGGGGTTAATAAATGTAGGTAGGTGTCGGCGCTGTTAGGGATGGCAGATTAGGGGTTAATAAAATTTAACTAGTGTTTGTGAGGCGGGAGTGCGGCGGTTTATATTTATTAAAGTGGCGGCGATGTCCGGTTGGCAGATTAGGGGTTAAAAACTTTATTCAATTGTTTGCGATGTGTGGGGGGCTCGGTTTAGGGGTTAATAGGTAGTTTATGGGTGTTAGTGTACTTTTTATCACTTTATTTAAGAGTTTTATGTTACGGGGTTAGCCCATAAAACTCTTAACTACTGACTTTTAAATGCGGTAGGAGTCTTGACAGGAGAGGGTCTACCGCTCACTTCTTCCAAGACTCGTAATACCGGCATTAGGCAAATCCCATTAAAAAGATAGTATACGCAATTGACGTAAGGGGATTTGCTGTATGCTCGAGTCGCAGAAAAAAAGTGAGCGGTACACCTCTACCTGCCAGACTCGTAATACCAGCGTTAGAAAAAAGCAGCGTTGGGACCTCTCAACGCTGCTTTTTACGGCTAACGCAAGACTCGTAATCTAGCCGTGTATTTGTTACAGAATTTACCACTTTTTATTTTTAAACAGCAGATAAATAAATTCTACTCAATTTGTTCACAATTTTTATGGAAAAAGCAAAAAGCCTGCATATCAATATCAAAACTTACTAAAAAAAAAAAAAAAGAGAATGCTGGGCTGGCGTTTCTAGACATTAAACTGTACAATTTTGTAACATTAGCCGGGACTGCCATGGACTGACTAACAAATCTTAGTAAATTCACCTCTAATGAACTTGAAACAGAAATAATCTCACAATTTTCTTTCAAGGCGATTTTGCCTTGTTCAATAGGGAATCTCCCTAGTATTCTAACAAATTGAATAACTTTTAAGAATGTTATCATTGCATGGCAGAAGATTTGCTTCAATCTGGGAATAGATTTTAAATGCTCTTCCCTTCTTCCAATATGTGGGAATCCAGAATTTATACCAGGAATCCAACAAGCAGTTTTTAAATCATGGTCCCAAAAGGGGTTGATATACCTGCATCAATTGTTCTCTTCTACCAGTCATTTACTATCCTTTAATAACCTTATTCGCAGGTTTCAAATATCTAGGAATGACTTGTTCGCATATTTTCAGATACGTAATTTTATTAATTCTAAAAGTTGGAAAATTGAGCTACTGTGTTGATGGTCTGAGCTCAATCTATCCATTAGGAAATTTTCTGTAGAAAAATGTTCAATATCGTTATTATATATTTTGCTTTCTAAACAGAGACAGTTATTATTATTATCGGTTATTTGTAGAGCGCCAACAGATTCCGCAGCGCTATAAACAAAGGGGGAGTGCAACAAAACAATTCTAGGGATCAAATGGGTAGAGGGCCCTGCCAAGAGTTGCACTGTTGTAATCAGCTCTTAAGAAGGTGATCTACAAACAGCTGGACTCTTAAGCTTACATGCTAAGGGGGTTCAGGGGATAGCAATGGAGGAGTGGAACTGGTATAAAGTAAGGTTGTATGCATAGGTTGTATGCATCCCTGAACAGGAGTCTTTAGGGAGTGCTTGAAGCTTTCAAAACTAGGGGAGAGTCTTGTGGAGCAAGGCAGAGAGTTCCACAAGATAGGAGACAGTCTGGAGAAGTCCTGTAAACGTGAGTGTGATGAGGTAAACAGAGAGGAGGAGAGTAGGAGGTCATGAGCAGAGTGAAGGGGACAGGAGGGAGAGTATCTGGAGACAAGGTCTGAGATATAGGGGGGAGAAGTGCAGAATTGAGGGCTTTGTATGTCAGAGTGAGAATTTTGTGTTTGATCCTAGAGGCAAGAGGAAGCCAATGAAGGGATTAGAAACATAGAAACATAGACTTTGACGGTAGATAAAAACCAAAAAGGCCCATCAAGTCTACCCATATTACATGTTACTTTTTCCTTAGGATAGCCTTATGCATGTCCCAGGCATTGTTAAATTCCTTTACAGTCTTTGTGTTTACCATCTCAAATGGAAGTTCATTACATGAATCCACCACCCTTTCTGTAAAAAAAGGATTCCTTAAATTTCTCCTGAATCTGCTACCCTCTAACTTTAGATTGTGACCCCTTGTTTTGGCATTTATTTTTTTGTGAAAAATGCTTTCAGCTTCTATTTTATTAAATCCCTTCATATATTTGAAGGTTTCTATCATGTCACCTCTTTCCCTTCTATCCTCTAAACTATACATATTTAGATCATAGAGTCTTTCTTTGTACATTTTATATTTTAGACCATGTACCATTTTAGTAGCCCTCCTTTGGACAGCTTCTAGTTTATTTATATCTTTCTAAAGATATGGTCTCCAGAACTGTACACAGTATTCCAGATTTGGTCTAACTAATGATCTGTAAAGTGGCATAAGAACCTTGCTAATTCTGCTACTAAAACCTCTTCCAATGCAACCAAGCATTTGACTGGCCTTGCTGGCTGCACTGCGGCATTGTGTACCAAATTTTAAATCATCTGAAATAATAATTCCCAAATTCCCTTTCTTCTTTAATTGCAGTCAGTAATGTACCATTGAGACTATAATCAGCCTTTGGGTTTTTGGATCCTATATGCATAATTTTGCTATATGCATAATTTTGCTCTTGGATTGGCAGAGAGGTGCAGCAGATGAAGAGCGACGTGTAAGGAAGATGAGTCTGGCAGAGGCATTCATTATGGATTGTAAAGGAGCAAAATGGCAGGTGGGGAGACCAGAGAGGACAGAGTTGCAGTAATCGAGGCGGGAAAGAATGAGAGAGTGGATTAAAATCTTAGTTGTGTCTTGTTAAGGAAGTGTTTAATTTTATAGATGTTTTTTTAAGGTGGAAGCGACAGGTTTTAGCCAAGGACTGAATGTGAGGAGTGAAAGAAAGATCTGAGTCAAATGTGACCCTGAGACATCGGGCATACGGGGTAGGGGTAATGATGGAGTTGTCGACAATTATAGAGAGATTGGGGGCGGAGATTTTGGAAGAAGGGGCGAAAATGAGGAGCTCAGTTTTGGAGAGATTTAGCTTGAGGTAGTGAGAGGACATCCAAGAAGAGATGTGAGAAAGACAGTTAGTGACACGGGTTAGCAAGGAAGGAGATAGGTCTGGTGCAGAGAAGTAGATTTGGGAGTCGTTGGCATGCAAATGATATTGGAAACCGTGGGACTATATTAGGGAACCTAGTGATGATGTGTAGATTGAGAAGAGAAGGGGACCGAGGACAGAGCTTTGCGGTACTCCGACAGAAAGTGGTGATGGGGCAGAGGAGGCCCCAGAGAAGGCTACATTAAAGGTACGGTTTGACAGGTAGGAAGAGAGCCACGAAAGGGCTGTGTCACAGATGCCAAAGGATTGGAGGGTTTGGAGCAAAAGAGGGTGGTCAACAGTGTCAAAGGCTGCGAACAGATCAAGGAGGATAAGCAGAGAGAAGTGGCCTTATGATTTTGCTGTAAGTAGGTTGTTGGTAACCTTAACAATAGCTGTCTCTGTGGAGTATTGGGGACGAAATCCAGATTGCAGTGGGTCAAGAAGGGAGTTTAATGTAAGGAAATGGGATAAGCATGCAAATACTAGTTTTTCTAGAAGCTTTGAGGCAAGAGGAAGGAGGGAAATAGGGCGGTAGTTGGATGGGGAGGTAGGATCAAGGGAAGGTTTTTTGAGGATAGGTGCGACCAGTGCATGTTTCAGCGATGAGGGAAATATACCGGTGCTGAGGGAGTGGTTGAAAATGTGTGTTAGTATAGGGGTAAGGGTAGTAGAGAGGGAGGGGATAGGGTCAAGGGGACAGGTAGTGAGGTGAGAGCGCAGTATAAGTGCCGAAACTTATACTTCTTCCTCAGTAACAGGGGAGAATGAGCTAATTTTAAGATTATGTGGGTTGTGGTTGAGTGAGAGCATTTGAGGGGGGAGAGAATGGAATTATGTTGAGAACTGATTTCGTTTCTGATGGAGTCGATTTTGTTATTGAAGTGGCTGGCAAAGTCTTGAACTGACAGAGAAGTTGTATTAGGAGGTGGGGGAGGGCAGAGGAGAGTATTGAAAGTGGAGAACAGACGTTTTGGGTTTGAAGAAAGATTAGAGATAAGAGTAGAGAAGTAGTGTTGCTTCTGGAGATTAAGGGCAGAATAGTAGAAGTTCAAGATTAATTTGTAATGAAGAAATCAGCTGAACTCCGAGATTTTCTCCAGTGCCACTCAGCAGTACGGGAACATCTGCGTAGGTACCGTGTCAGACTAGTATGCAAGGGTTGAGGATGAGTGTGTGATTTCCGAGCTATGGTAAGAGGGGCGAGATTGTCAAGGACGGATATAAGGGTGGAATTATAGTGGCGGATAGATTGTTCAGGGCATGAAAAGGAGGAGAAGGATGAGAGGAGAGGTTTTATGGAATAAGCAAGCTGTTGCTGATCTAATGACATAATGCTTCTGTGAAGTTTGGTGTGAGGAGTAGAAGGAGGGAGAGTTGTAGGGAGGGATGATATGTTGCAAGTAAGGAGATGGTGGTCAGAAAGAGGAAAGGGGGAGTTAGTGAAGTTTGAGAGAGTGCATCGATAGCTAAAGATTCGGTATATTTAAATAAATTTCAAGCTTTCTCGGTATTGCATTTTCCAGCAGTAGACTCTATTAATATTAGACACAGTTTTATGTTAATGCAAAAACTTACAATTCCCATTGGTTGGAAAGAATCACATGTTAAACTGATTCACAATGTCTATTTCTCTCCCTCTAAATTGGCAAAATTCTTTCCAAATAATTGGCTAGATTACGAGTTTTGCGTTAACAGGTCCTAACGCTGCTTTTTCACTACCACTGGTATTACGAGTCTTGAAGTTAGGGGGTGTTAGGGTTAGGGTTAGACTTAGGTTTAGGGGTTAATACATTTAGTATAGTGGCGGCGACATTGGGGGCAGCAGATTAGGGTTTGATAAATGTAGGTAGGTGGCGGTGATGTTAGGGACGACAGATTAGGGGTTAATAATATTTAATTAATGTTTGCGAGGCGGGAGTGTGGCAGTTTAGGGGTTAATATGTTTATTATAGTGGCAGCGACGTTGGGGGAGGCAGATTAGGGGTTAATAAGTGTATGTAGGTTGTGGCGACATTGGGGGTGGCAGATTAGGGGTTAATAAATATAATGTAGGTGTCAGCGATGTTGGGGGCAGCAGATTAGGGGTTCATAAATATAATGTAGGTAGCGGCGGTGTCCGGAGCGGCAGATTAGGGGTTAATAAATATAATGTAGGTGTCAGGTAACAAACTTTTTTTCTTATCATTTCAAGATTAATGGTAGATATATATTTTTTTCTGACTGATTCATTAATTATTAGACCGAACTACTACCATACCTATTGTGCAATGATAAGGATAATGCAATACGTGATATTGAAGAAGTGGAAGGATACTTCTCCACCTAGTTTTACTAGTTTTAAAAGTACCCTTCTACAACATATTAGATTTGAGATTCAGAATACTAACGGCTAGATTTAGAGTTGGGCGGTAGCCGTGAAAACCAGCGTTAGAGGCTCCTAACGCTGGTTTTTACCGCCCTCTGGTATTTGGAGTCAGTCAGGAAAGGGTCTAATGCTCACTTTGCAGCCTCGACTTTTCCATACCGCAGATCCCCTTACGTCAATTGCGTATCCTATCTTTTCAATGGGATCTTTCTAACGCCGGTATTTAGAGTCGTGGATGAAGTGAGCGTTAGAAATCTAACGACAAAACTCCAGCCGCAGAAAAAAAAACAGGAGTTAAGAGCTTTCTGGGCTAACGCCGGTTTATAAAGCTCTTAACTACTGTGCTCTAAAGTACACTAACACCCATAAACTACCTATGTACCCCTAAACCGAGGTCCCCCCACATCGCCGCCACTCTATTAAATTTTTTTAACCCCTAATCTGCCGACCGCACACCGCTGCCACCTACGTTATCCCTATGAACCCCTAATCTGCTGCCCCTAACACCGCCGACCCCTATATTATATTTATTAACCCCTAATATGCCGCCCCCAACGTCGCCGCTACCTACCTACACTTATTAACCTAATCTGCCGACTGGACCGCGCCGCTATTATAATAAAGTTATTAACCCCTAATCCGCCTCACTCCCGCCTCAATAACCCTATAATAAATAGTATTAACCCCTAATCTGCCCTCCATAACATCGCCGACACCTAACTTCAAGTATTAACCCCTAATCTGCCGATCGGAGCTCACCGCTACTCTAATAAATTTTTTAACCCCTAAAGCTAATTCTAACCCTAACCCTAACACCCCCCTAAGTTAAATATAATTTTATTCTAACGAAATAAATTAACTCTTATTAAATAAATTATTCCTATTTAAATCTAAATACTTACCTGTAAAATAAACCCTAATATAGCTACAATATAAATTATAATTATATTCTAGCTATTTTAGGATTGATATTTATTTTACAGGCAACTTTGTAATTATTTTAACCAGGTACAATAGCTATTAAATAGTTAATAACTATTTAATAGTTACCTAGTTAAAATAATTACAAAATTACCTGTAAAATAAATCCTAACCTAAGTTACAATTAAACCTAACACTACACTATCAATAAATAAATTAAATAAACTACCTACAATTATCTACAATTAAACCTAACACTTCACTATCAATAAATAAATTAAATACAATACCTACAAATAAATACATATAATACAATAAAAAAATATTTACAAACATTAGAAAAATATTACAACAATTTTAAACTAATTACACCTACTCTAAGCCACCTAATAAAATAACAAAGACCCCCAAAATAAAAAAATGCCCTACCCTATTCTAAAATTAAAATAGAAAAGCTCTTTTACCTTACCAGCCCTGAAAAGGGCCCTTTGCGGGGCATGCCCCAAAGAATTCAGCTCTTTTGCCTGGAAAAAAACACATACAATACCCCCCCCCCCCAACATTACAACCCACCACCCACATACCCCTAATCTAACCCAAACCCCCCTTAAATAAACCTAACACTAAGCCCCTGAAGATCTCCCTACCTTGTCTTCACCTCACCGGGTCCCGATCTGTCCAGAAGAGCCTCCGATGTCTTGATCCAAGCCCAAGCGGGGGGGCTGAAGAGTGACGTCCATCCTCGGGCTGAAGTCTGGATCCAAGCGGCGGCTGAAGAAATCCATCATCGGGCTGAAGTTGGAAGTCCATCATCGGGATGAAGTCTTCTATCAAGCAGCATCTTCAATCTTCTTTCTTCCGGAGCGGAGCCATCTTCTTCCCAGCCGATGCGGATCCATCCTCTTCTAACGACGCCTACTCGCCGAATGACGGTTCCTTTAAATGACGTCATCCAAGATGGCGTCCCTCGAATTCCGATTGGCTGATAGGATTCTATCAGCCAATCGGAATTAAGGTAGGAATATTCTGATTGGCTGATGGAATCAGCCAATCAGATTCAAGTTCAATCCGATTGGCTGATCCAATCAGCCTATCAGATTGAGCTCGCATTCTATTGGCTGTTCCGATCATAATGGGGCTGCGTTAGGAGCTGAATGCTGCTTTTTTGCAGGTGTTAGGTTTTTTTTCAGCTCAAACAGCCCCATTGTTTTCTATGGGGGAATCGTGCACGAGCACGTTTTTGAAGCTGGCCGCGTCCGTAAGCAACGCTGGTATATAGAGTTGCAGTGGCGGTAAATATGCCTGTACGCTCCCTTTTTGGAGCCTAACGCAGCCATTCTGTGAACTCTAAATACCAGCGGTATTTAAAAGGTGCGGGAGAAAAAAAGCATGCGTAGCTAATGCACCCCTTTGTCGGCAGAACTCTAAATCTAGCCGTAATTTATTAAATGATAATAAGACTCAGGAATTTTGGATAAATGGTTACCATTGATCAGAGCTCAAACATTGGTGATTCAAAAACAGTTATTATCTTCATTATTCAACACCAAACCATCTATATCAGCTGCCAAAACTGGGCTGTTTCCTCTTTCCTGGATACCAGCTTCATCAGTAACATAATAATTTGAAGACTGTGTTAAAGCGAGTAATGTTATAGAGGGATGGAGTGAATTATTTATTATTTATGGTTATGTTGTTTTTTTTTTGTTGTTTTTTTGTTGTCTATTTTATGTTTCTGGGGGGATAAAAGAAAAATGTGTATGGTTCACAGGCATGATAGTACCAAAAGATATTGGGATAAAATATACAGGAATTGCCCTGTACTTGTGTTGGAGGGTAACCTTTTGAATTGAGATTAATTCTTGGAAACATGTGGTTTACTCTTATTTTTCGGTGGTTTATGTATTTACTTTTTGTTTCTGTATTAACATATCATAATTTGTCATCTGTTTTATGGACATGAAATATATGTAATTTTCTCTCTTATGTCTTGTGATCTGGTTCAATAAAAGAATTAAAAAAAAATACTTTATTATAGTGTTGGTGATGTGGGGTGCGGCGGTTTTGGGATTAATATGTTTATTTAGGTGTCACGATGTCGGGGGCGGCGAATTAGGGGTTAATAGGTTTATTTAGTGTTGGCAATGTTGGGGGCGGCAGATTAGGGGTTAATAGGTTTGTTTAATAGTTGCAATATGGGTGGGCAGCAGATTAGGGATTAATACATTTATTATAGTGTTTGCGATGCGGAAGGGTGGCGGTTTAGGGGTTAACAGGTAGTTTATGCGTGTTAGTGTTACTGTTAGTTAACATTTTAGTTATGAGTTTTGTGAAACATTTTTGTTACACAAAATCCATAACTACTGCTCTCAGATGGCGGTATGGATCGTATCAGAATAGGCTGTAATGCAAGCATTTTAGCCAGACCGAACAACTTGTAATAGGGGTGCAATGAAAATCCCACACTCAAACGTCATTTTTTTGAGTGCGGAATAGACATTGCGTTACAGGCTAAAATGCTTGCGGTATAGCTATACTGCCGCAACTCATAATATGCGTTCCTGGACATTTCTGCATAATGGCTAATTTTTCAGCATTAAAGGGACAGTCAAGTCCAAAAAAAACTTTCAAGTTTCAAATAGGGCATGTAATTTTAAACAACTTTCCAATTTACTTTTATCACCAATTTTGCTTTGTTCTTTTGGTATTCTTAGTTGAAAGCTAGACCTAGGAAGGCTCATATGATATTTTCTAAGGCCTTGAAGGCCGCCTCTAATCACATGATTTTGTATTTGCTTTTCACAGCAGGGGAGAGCTAGTTCAGGGAAACCCTATAGATAACATTGTAAGCACGCCAGTGGATTGTGGCAGACACTGCACTAATTGGCTAAAATGAAAGTCAATAGATAATAAATAAAATGTCATGTGATCAGGGGGCTGTCAGAAGATGCTTAGATACAAGTTAATCACAGAGGTTAAAAGTATATTAATATAACTGTGTTATTTATGCAAAACTGGGGAATGGGTAATAAAGGAATTATCTATCTCTTAAAACAACAAAAATTCTGGTGTTGACTGTCCCTTTAATAGCCGTACCGCAACACTTGTAATCTAGCCGTATGTAAATTAGTGAAGCAAGTTTAATGTTTTATCTATGTTATATTTCATTGCTGCCTTTTGTATAGAGATTGATTTTCTTATTCTTTTGATTTATAATGAATCACTATAAAACATAAAACATTTTTCTCTATTAAACTATTGTGATTTCCAGCCAGACATAAAAACAGAACGACAAAGAAAACTATTTCTGAGTTACAGAACAGACGGCGTCTCTCCATATTGAGACGTTTGTGGACTGTAATTATCATAATAACCCAGTAGCAATGCTGTTATTAAAGTCAATGTACAATTAACATATTCACTGACAAATACAAGTGAACAATAGTTATTTCCAGCTTGACATAAAAACAGAACAACAAAGAAAACTATTTCTGAGTTACAGAGTAGATGGCGTCTCTGCATATTGAAACGTTTGTAAACAGTAATTATCATAATAACCCATTAGCGCAACTGGCGTCTCGCTGTTATTAAAGTCTTTGTACAATTAACATCTTCACTGCTGAATACAAGTGTTTTACTGACAATCTCAGGATTTCATAGTCACTTATACACTGAAAGTATAGTCCATAAACTACACACATGGCTACTGCATATAGGGAAATAAACAATTGTTTTAAAAGTATGAAATGACAATTTGCAAGTGGAAAATTAACATTTCACTAAAATAACCTTTTCGCTAAAATAATAGAGAAACTGGTAAATTAACTATTTATACACTTGAGCTGGGGCATTATGGGTATACAGTACATGTGTGTATAATGTGTTCTTTATACACTTGAGCTGGGGCACTATGGGTATACAGTACACGTGTGTATGATGTGTTATTTTTACACTTGAGCTGGGGCATTATGGGTATACAGTATACGTGTATATGATGTGTTATTTATACACTTGAGCTGGGGCATTATGGGTATACAGTACACGTGTGTATGATGTGTTATTTATACACTTGAGCTGGGGCATTATGGGTAAACAGTACACGTGTGTATGATGTGTTATTTATACACTTGAGCTGGGGCATTATGGGTATACAGTACACGTGTGTATGATTTGTTATTTATACACTTGAGCTGGGGGATTATGGGTATACAGTACACGTGCATATGATGTGTTATTTATACACTTGAGCTGAGGCATTATGGGTATATAGTGCACGTGTGAATGATGTGTTATTAATACAATTTGAGCTTGGGCATTATGGGTATACAGAACACGTGTGTATGATGTGTTATTTATACACTTGAGCTGGGGCATTATGGGTATATAGTACACGTGTGTATGATATGTTATTTATACACTTGCGCTGGGGCATTATGGGTATACAGTACACGTGTATATGATGTGTTATTTATACACTTGAGCTGGGGAATTATGGGTATACAGTACACATGTGTATGATGTGTTATTATACACTTGAGCTGGGGCATTATGGGTATACAGTACACGTGTGTATGATGTGTTATTTATACACTTGAGCTGTGGCATTATGGGTATACAGTACACGTGTGTATGATGTGTTATTTATACACTTGAGCTGGGGCATTATGGGTATACAGTACACAAGTGTTATTTATACACTTGAGCTGGGGCATTATGGGTATACAGTACAGGTGTGTATGATGTGTTATTTATACACTTGAGCTGGGGCATTATGGGCATGCAGTACAGGTGTATATGATGTGTTATTTATACACTTGAGCTGGGGCATTATGGGTATACAGTACACATGTGTATGATGTGTTATTTATACACTTGAGCTGGGGCATTATGGGTATACAGTACACGTGTATATGATGTGTTATTTATACACTTGAGCTGGGGCATTATGGGTATACAGTACACGTGTGTATGATGTGTTATTTATACACTTGAGCTTGGGCATTATGGGTATACAGTACATGTGTATATGATGTGTTATTTATACACTTGAGCTGGGGCATTATGGGTATACAGTACACGTGTGTATGATGTGTTTTTTATTCACTTGAGCTGGGGCATTATGGGTATACAGTACACGTGTGTATGATGTGTTATTTATACACTTGAGCTGGGGCATTATGGGTATACAGTACACGTGTGTATGATGTGTTATTTATACACTTGAGCTGGTGCATTATGGGTATACAGTACACGTGTGAATGATGTGTTATTTATACACTTGAGCTGGGGCATTATGGGTATACAGTACACGTGTATATGATGCGTTATTTATACACTTGAGCTGAGGCATTATGGGTATACAGTACATGTGTGTATGAGGTGTTATTTATACACTGGAGCTGGGGCATTATGGGTATACAGTACACATGTGTATGATGTGTTATTTATACACTTGAGCTGGGGAATTATGGGTATACAGTACACGTGTGTATGATGTGTTATTTATACACTTGTGCTGGGGCATTATGGGTATACAGAACACGTGTGTATGATGTGTTATTTATACACTTGAGCTGGGGCATTATGGGTATACAGTACACGTGTGTATGATGTGTTATTTATACACTTGAGCTGGGGCATTATGGGTATACAGTACATGTGTATATGATGTGTTATTTATACACTTGAGCTGGGGCATTATAGGTATACAGTACACGTGTGTATGATTTTTTATTTATACACTTGAGCTGGGGCATTATGGGTATACAGTACACATGTGTATGATGTGTTATTTATACACTTTAGCTGGGGCATTATGGGTATACAGTACATGTGTGTATGATGTGTTATTTATACACTTGAGATGGGGCATTATGTGTATACAGTACACGTGTGTATGATGTGTTATTTATACACTTGAGCTGGGGCATTATGGGTGCACAGTACACGTGTGTATGATATGTTATTTATACACTTGAGCTAGGGCATTATGGGTATACAGTACACATGTGTATGATGTGTTATTTATACACTTGAGCTGGGGCATTATGGGTATACAGTACACATTTGTATGATGTGTTATTTATACGCTTGAGCTGGGGCATTATGGGTATAGTACACATGTGTATGATCTGTTATTTATACACTTGAGCTGAGGCATTATGGGTATACAGTACACGTGTGTATGATGTGTTATGTATACACTTGAGCTGGGGCATTATGGGTATACAGTACATGTGTGTATTATGTTTTATTTATACACTTGAGCTGGCGCATTATGGGTATAAATTACACGTGTGTATGATGTGTTATTTATACACTTGAGCTGGGGAATTATGGGTATACAGTACAAGTGTGTATGATGTGTTATTTATACACTTGAGCTGGGGCATTATGGGTATACAGTACACATGTGTATGATGTGTTATTTATACACTTGAGCTGTGGCATTATGGGTATACAGTACACATGTGTATGATGTGTTATTTATACACTTGAGCTGGGGCATTATGGGTATACAGTACACATGTGTATGATGTGTTATTTATACACTTCAGCTGGGGCATTATGGGTATACAGTACACGTGTATATGATGTGTTATTTATACACTTAAGCTGGCGCATTATGGGTATACAGTACATGTGTGTATGATGTGTTATTTATACACTTGAGCTGTGGCATTATGGGTATAGAGTACATGTGTGTATGATGTGTTATTTATACACTTGAGCTGAGGCATTATGGGTATACAGTACACGTGTGTATGATGTGTTATTTATACACTTGAGCTGGGGCATTATGGGTATACAGCACACGTGTGTATGATGCGTTATTTATACACTTGAGCTTGGGCATTATGGGTATACAGTACACGTGTGTATGATGTGTTATTTATACACTTGAGCTGGGACATTATGGGTATACAGTACATGTATATGATGTGTTATTTATACACTTGAGCTGGGGCATTATGGGTATACAGTACACGTGTGTATGATGTGTTATTTATACACTTGAGCTGGGGCATTATGGGTATACAGCACATGTATATGATGTGTTATTTATACACTTGAGCTGGGGCATTATAGGTATACAGTACACGTGTGAATGATATGTTATTTATACACTTGAGCTGGGGCATTATGGGTATATAGTACACGTGTGTATGATGTGTTATTTATACACTTGAGCTGGGGCATTATGGGTTTACAGTACACGTGTGTATGATGTGTTATTTATACACTTGAGCTGGGGCATTATGGGTATATAGTACACGTGTGTATGATGTGTTATTTATACACTTGAGCTGGGGAATTATGGGTATACAGTACACATGTGTATGATGTGTTATTTATACACTTGAGCTGTGGCATTATGGGTATACAGTACACATGTGTATGATGTGTTATTTATACACTTGAGCTGGGGTATTATGGGTATACAGTACATGTGTGTATGATGTGTTATTTATACACTTGAGCTGGGGTATTATGGGTATACAGTACAGGTGTGTATGATGTGTTATTTATACACTTGAGCTGTGGCATTATGGGTATACAGTACATGTGTGTATGATGTGTTATTTATACACTTGAGCCAGGGCATTATGGGTATACAGTACATGTGTGTATGATGTGTTATTTATATACTTGAGCTGGGACATTATGGGTATACAGTACATGTGTGTATGTTGTGTTATTTATACACTTGAGCTGGGGCATTATGGGTATACAGTACATGTGTGTATGATGTGTTATTTATACACTTGAGCTGGGGCATTACGGGTATATAGTACACGTGTGTATGATGTTATTTATACACTTGAGCTGGGGCATTATGGGTATAGTACACATGAATATGATGTGTTATTTATACACTTGAGCTGGGGCATTATGGATATAAAGTACACGTGTGTATGATGTGTTATTTATACACTTGAGCTGGGACATTATGGGTATACAGTACACGTGTGTATGATGTGTTATTTATACACTTGAGCTGGGGGTTTATGGGTATACAGTACATGTGTGTATGATGTTATTTATACACTTGAGCTGGTGCATTATGGGTATATAGTACACATGTATATGATGTGTTATTTATACACTTGAGCTGTGGCATTATGGGTATACAGTACACGTGTGTATGATGTGTTATTTATACACTTGAGCTGGGACATTATGGGTATACAGTACATGTGTGTATGATGTGTTATTTATACACTTGAGCTGGGGCATTATGGGTATACAGTACACGTGTGTATGGTTAGTTATTTATACACTTGAGCTTGGGCATTATGGGTATACAGTACATGTGTTTATGATGGATGTGTTATTTATACACTTGAGCTGAAGCATTAAGGGTATAGTACAAGTGTGTGTAATGTGATATTTATACACTTGAGCTGGGGCATTATGGGTATATAGTAAACGTGTGTATGATGTGTTATTTATACAATTGAGCTGGGGCATTATGGGTATACAGTACACGTTTGTATGATGTGTTATTTATACACTTGAGCTGGGGCATTATGGGTATACAGTACACATGTGTATGATGTGTTATTTATACACTTGCGCTGGGGCATTATGGGTATACAGTACACGTGTGTATGATGTGTTATTTAAACACTTGAGCTGGGGCATTATGGGTATACAGTACACGTGTGTATGATGTGATATTTATACACTTGAGATGGGGCATTATGGGTATACAGTACACGTGTGTATGATGTGTTATTTATAAACTTGAGCTGGGGCATTATGGGTATACAGTACACGTGTGTATGATGTGTTATTTATACACTTGAGCTGGGGCATTATGGGTATACAGTACACATGTGTAAGATGTGATATTTATACACTTGAGCTGGGGCATTATGGGTATACAGTGCACGTGTGTATGATGTGTTATTTATACACTTGAGCTGGTGCATTATGGGTATACAGTACACGTGTGTATGATGTGTTATTTATACACTTGAGCTGAGACATTATGGGTATACAGTACATGTGTGTATGATGTGTTATTTATATACTTGAGCTGAGGCATTATGGGTATACAGTACATGTGTGTATGATGTGTTATTTATACACTTGAGCTGAGGCATTATGGGTATACAGTACATGTGTGTATGATGTGTTATTTATACACTTGAGCTGAGGCATTATGGGTATATAGTACACGTGTGTATGATGTGTTATTTATACACTTGAGCTGGGGCATTATGAGTATACAGTACACGTGTGTATGATGTGTTATTTATACACTTGAGCTGAGGCATTATGGGTATACAGTACACGTGTGTATGATGTGTTATTTATACACTTGAGCTGGGGCATTATGGGTATACAGTACACGTGTATATGATGTGTTATTTATACACTTGAGCTGGGGCATTATGGGGATACAGTACATGTGTATATGATGTGTTATTTATACACTTGAGCTGGGGCATTATGGGTATACAGTACACGTGTATATGATGTGTTATTTATACACTTGAGCTTGGGCATTATGGGTATACAGTACATGTGTATATGATGTGTTATTTATACACTTGAGCTGGGGCTTTATGGGTATACAGTACATGTGTGTATGATGTGTTATTTATACACTTGAGCTGAGGCATTATGGGTATACAGTACATGTGTGTATGATGTGTTATTTATACACTTGAGCTGGTGCATTATGGGTATACAGTACATGTGTGTATGATGTGTTATTTATACACTTGAGCTGGGGCATTATGGGTATACAGTACATGTGTGTATGATGTGTTATTTATACACTTGAGCTGGTGCATTATGGGTATACAGTACATGTGTGTATGATGTGTTATTTATACACTTGAGCTGGGGCATTATGGGTATACAGTACACATGTGTATGATGTGCTATTTATTCACTTGAGTTGGGGCATTATGGGTATACAGTACACATGTGTATGATGTGTTATTTACACACTTGAGCTGGGGCATTATGGGTATACAGTACACGTGTGTATGATGTGTTATTTAAACACTTGAGCTGGGGCATTATGGGTATACAGTACACATGTGTATGATGTGATATTTATACACTTGAGCTGGGGCATTATGGGTATACAGTACACGTGTGTATGATGTGTTATTTATACACTTGAGCTGGGGCATTATGGGTATACAGTACACATGTGTATGATGTGTTATTTATACACTTGAGCTGGGGCATTATGGGTATACAGTACACGTGTGTAAGATGTGATATTTATACACTTGAGCTGGGGCATTATGGGTATACAGTGCACGTGTGTATGATGTGTTATTTATACACTTGAGCTGGTGCATTATGGGTATACAGTACACGTGTGTATGATGTGTTATTTATACACTTGAGCTGAGGCATTATGGGTATACAGTACATGTGTGTATGATGTGTTATTTATATACTTGAGCTGAGGCATTATGGGTATACAGTACACGTGTGTATGATGTGTTATTTATACACTTGAGCTGAGGCATTATGGGTATACTGTACATGTGTGTATGATGTGTTATTTATACACTTGAGCTGAGGCATTATGGGTATATAGTACACGTGTGTATGATGTGTTATTTATACACTTGAGCTGGGGCATTATGAGTATACAGTACACGTGTGTATGATGTGTTATTTATACACTTGAGCTGAGGCATTATGGGTATACAGTACACGTGTGTATGATGTGTTATTTATACACTTGAGCTGGGGCATTATGGGTATACAGTACATGTGTATATGATGTGTTATTTATACACTTGAGCTGGGGCATTATGGGTATACAGTACACGTGTATATGATGTGTTATTTATACACTTGAGCTTGGGCATTATGGGTATACAGTACATGTGTATATGATGTGTTATTTATACACTTGAGCTGGGGCTTTATGGGTATACAGTACATGTGTGTATGATGTGTTATTTATATACTTGAGCTGAGGCATTATGGGTATACAGTACATGTGTGTATGATGTGTTATTTATACACTTGAGCTGGTGCATTATGGGTATACAGTACATGTGTGTATGATGTGTTATTTATACACTTGAGCTGGGGCATTATGGGTATACAGTACATGTGTGTATGATGTGTTATTTATACACTTGAGCTGGTGCATTATGGGTATACAGTACATGTGTGTATGATGTGTTATTTATACACTTGAGCTGGGGCATTATGGGTATACAGTACACGTGTGTATTATGTGTTATTTATACACTTGAGCTGGGGGTTTATGGGTATACAGTACATGTGTGTATGATGTTTTTTATACACTTGAGCTGGGGTATTATGGGTATACAGTACCCGTGTGTATGATGTGTTATTTATACACTTGAGCTGGGGCATTATGGCTATTCAGTACATATGTGTATGATGTGTTATTTATACACTTGAGCTGGGGCATTATAAGTATACAGTACACGTGTGTATGATGTGTTATTTATACACTTGAGCTGGGGGATTATGGGTATACAGCACACGTGTGTATGATGTGTTATTTATACACTTGAACTGAGGCATTATGGGTATACAGTACACGTGTGTATGATGTGTTATTTATACACTTGAGCTGGGGCATTATGGGTATACAGTACACGTGTATATGATGTGTTATTTATACACTTGAGCTGGGGCATTATGGGTATACAGTACATGTGTATATGATGTGTTATTTATACACTTTTACTGGGGCATAATGGGTATACAGTACACGTGTATATGATGTGTTATTTATACACTTGAGCTGGGGCATTATGGGTATACAGTACATGTGTATATGATGTGTTATTTATACACTTGAGCTGGGGCATTATGGGTATACAGTACATGTGTGTATGATGTGTTATTTATACACTTGAGCTGAGGCATTATGGGTATACAGTACATGTGTGTATGATGTGTTATTTATACACTTGAGCTGGTGCATTATGGGTATACAGTACATGTGTGTATGATGTGTTATTTATACACTTGAGCTGGGGCATTATGGGTATACAGTACATGTGTGTATGATGTGTTATTTATACACTTGAGCTGGTGCATTATGGGTATACAGTACATGTGTGTATGATGTGTTATTTATACACTTGAGCTGGGGCATTATGGGTATACAGTACACGTGTGTATTATGTGTTATTTATAGACTTGAGTTGGGGGTTTATGGGTATACAGTACATTTGTGTATGATGTTATTTATACACTTGAGCTGGGGTATCATGGGTATACAGTACCCGTGTGTATGATGTGTTATTTATACACTTGAGCTGGGGCATTATGGCTATACAGTACACATGTGTCTGATGTGTTATTTATACACTTGAGCTGGGGCATTATAAGTATACAGTACACGTGTGTATGATGTGTTATTTATACACTTGAGCTGGGGGATTATGGGTATACAGTACACATGTGTATGATGTGTTATTTATACACTTAAGCTGGGGCAGTATGGGTATACATTACACATGTGTATGATGTGTTATTTATACACTTGAGCTGGGGCATTATGGGTATACAATACACGTGTGTATGATGTGTTATTTATACACTTGAGCTGGGGCATTATGGGTAAACATTACACGTGTGTATGATGTGTTATTTATACACTTGAGCTGGGGCATTATGGGTATACAGTACATGTGTGTATGATGTGCTATTTATACACTTGATCTTGGGCATTATGTGTATACAGTACATGTGTGTATGATGTGTTATTTATACACTTGAGCTTGGGCATTATGGGTATATAGTACACGTGTGTGTGATATTATTTATACACTTGAGCTGGGACATTATGGGTATAAATTACACGTGTATATGATGTGTTATTTATACATTCGAGCTTTGGCATTATGGGTATACAGTACACTTGTGTATGATGTGTTATTTATACACTTGAGCTGGGGCATTATGGGTATACAGTACATGTGTGTATGATGTGTTATTTATACACTTGAGCTGAGGCATTATGGGTATACAGTACATGTGTGTATGATGTGTTATTTATACACTTGAGCTGAGGCATTATGGGTATATAGTACACGTGTGTATGATGTGTTATTTATACATTTGAGCTGGGGCATTATGGGTATACAGTACACGTGTATATGATGTGTTATTTATACACTTGAGCTGGGGCAATATGGGTATACAGTACATGTGTGTATGATGTCTTATTTATACACTTGAGCTGAGGCATTATGGCTATATAGTACACGTGTGTATGATGTGTTAGTTATACATTTGAGCTGGGGAATTATGGGTATACAGTACACGTGTATATGATGTGTTATTTATACACTTGAGCTGGGGCATTATGGGTATACAGCACACGTGTGTATGATGTGTTATTTATACACTTGAGCTTGGGCAATATGGGTATACAGTACACGTGTGTATGATGTGTTATTTATACACTTGAGCTGGGACATTATGGGTATACAGTACATGTATAAGATGTGTTATTTATACACTTGAGCTGGGGCATTATGGGTATACAGTACACGTGTGTATGATGTGCTATTTATACACTTGAGCTGGGGCATTATGGGTATACATCACATGTATATGATGTGTTATTTATACACTTGAGCTGGGGAATTATACGTATACAGTACACGTGTGTATGATATGTTATTTATACACTTGAGCTGGGGCATTATGGGTATATAGTACACGTTTGTATGATGTGTTATTTATACACTTGAGCTGGGGCATTATGGGTATACAGTACATGTGTGTATGATGTGTTATTTATACACTTGAGCTGGGGCATTATGGGTATACAGTACACGTGTGTAAGATGTGATATTTATACACTTGAGCTGGGGCATTATGGGTATACAGTGCACGTGTGTATGATGTGTTATTTATACACTTGAGCTGGTGCATTATGGGTATACAGTACACGTGTGTATGATGTGTTATTTATACACTTGAGCTGAGGCATTATGGGTATACAGTACATGTGTGTATGATGTGTTATTTATATACTTGAGCTGAGGCATTATGGGTATACAGTACACGTGTGTATGATGTGTTATTTATACACTTGAGCTGAGGCATTATGGGTATACAGTACATGTGTGTATGATGTGTTATTTATACACTTGAGCTGAGGCATTATGGGTATATAGTACACGTGTGTATGATGTGTTATTTATACACTTGAGCTGGGGCATTATGAGTATACAGTACACGTGTGTATGATGTGTTATTTATACACTTGAGCTGAGGCATTATGGGTATACAGTACACGTGTGTATGATGTGTTATTTATACACTTGAGCTGGGGCATTATGGGTATACAGTACACGTGTATATGATGTGTTATTTATACACTTGAGCTGGGGCATTATGGGTATACAGTACATGTGTATATGATGTGTTATTTATACACTTGAGCTGGGGCATTATGGGTATACAGTACACGTGTATATGATGTGTTATTTATACACTTGAGCTTGGGCATTATGGGTATACAGTACATGTGTATATGCTGTGTTATTTATACACTTGAGCTGGGGCTTTATGGGTATACAGTACATGTGTGTATGATGTGTTATTTATACACTTGAGCTGAGGCATTATGGGTATACAGTACATGTGTGTATGATGTGTTATTTATACACTTGAGCTGGTGCATTATGGGTATACAGTACATGTGTGTATGATGTGTTATTTATACACTTGAGCTGGGGCATTATGGGTATACAGTACATGTGTGTATGATGTGTTATTTATACACTTGAGCTGGTGCATTATGGGTATACAGTACATGTGTGTATGATGTGTTATTTATACACTTGAGCTGGGGCATTATGGGTATACAGTACACGTCATTATGGTTATACAGTACATGTGTGTATGATGTGTTATTTATACACTTGAGCTGGTGCATTATGGGTATACAGTACATGTGTGTATGATGTGTTATTTATACACTTGAGCTGGGGCATTATGGGTATACAGTACATGTGTGTATGATGTGTTATTTATACACTTGAGCTGGTGCATTATGGGTATACAGTACATGTGTGTATGATGTGTTATTTATACACTTGAGCTGGGGCATTATGGGTATACAGTACACGTGTGTATTATGTGTTATTTATACACTTGAGTTGGGGGTTTATGGGTATACAGTACATGTGTGTATGATGTTATTTATACACTTGAGCTGGGGTATCATGGGTGTACAGTACCCGTGTGTATGATGTGTTATTTATACACTTGAGCTGGGGCATTATGGCTATACAGTACACATGTGTATGATGTGTTATTTATACACTTGAGCTGGGGCATTATAAGTATACAGTACAAGTGTGTATGATGTGTTATTTATACACTTGAGCTGGGGGATTATGGGTATACAGTACACATGTGTATGATGTGTTATTTATACACTTAAGCTGGGGCAGTATGGGTATACATTACACATGTGTATGATGTGTTATTTATACACTTGAGCTGGGGCATTATGGGTATACAATACACGTGTGTATGATGTGTTATTTATACACTTGAGCTGGGGCATTATGGGTAAACATTACACGTGTGTATGATGTGTTATTTATACACTTGAGCTGGGGCATTATGGGTATACAGTACATGTGTGTATGATGTGCTATTTATACACTTGATCTTGGGCATTATGTGTATACAGTACATGTGTGTATGATGTGTTATTTATACACTTGAGCTTGGGCATTATGGGTATATAGTACACGTGTGTATGATGTTATTTATACACTTGAGCTGGGACATTATGGGTATACATTACACGTGTATATGATGTGTTATTTATACATTCGAGCTCTGGCATTATGGTTACACAGTACACTTGTGTATGATGTGTTATTTATACACTTGAGCTGGGGCATTATGGGTATACAGTACATGTGCGTATGATGTGTTATTTATACACTTGAGCTGAGGCATTATGGGTATACAGTACATGTGTGTATGATTTGTTATTTATACACTTGAGCTGAGGCATTATGGGTATATAGTACACGTGTGTATGATGTGTTATTTATACATTTGAGCTGGGGCATTATGGGTATACAGTACACGTGTATATGATGTGTTTTTATTTATACACTTGAGCTGGGGCAATATGGGTATACAGTACATGTGTGTATGATGTCTTATTTATACACTTGAGCTGAGGCATTATGGCTATATAGTACACGTGTGTATGATGTGTTAGTTATACATTTGAGCTGGGGAATTATGGGTATACAGTACACGTGTATATGATGTGTTATTTATACACTTTAGCTGGGGCATTATGGGTAAACAGCACACGTGTGTATGATGTGTTATTTATACACTTGAGCTTGGGCATTATGGGTATACAGTACATGTGTGTATGATGTGTTATTTATACACTTGAGCTGAGGCATTATGGGTATATAGTACACGTGTGTATGATGTGTTATTTATACACTTGAGCTGGGGCATTATGAGTATACAATACACGTGTGTATGATGTGTTATTTATACACTTGAGCTGAGGCATTATGGGTATACAGTACACGTGTGTATGATGTGTTATTTATACACTTGAGCTGGGGCATTATGGGTATACAGTACACGTGTATATGATGTGTTATTTATACACTTGAGCTGGGGCATTATGGGTATACAGTACATGTGTATATGATGTGTTATTTATACACTTGAGCTGGGGCATTATGGGTATACAGTACACGTGTATATGATGTGTTATTTATACACTTGAGCTTGGGCATTATGGGTATACAGTACATGTGTATATGCTGTGTTATTTATACACTTGAGCTGGGGCTTTATGGGTATACTTTACATGTGTGTATGATGTGTTATTTATACACTTGAGCTGAGGCATTATGGGTATACAGTACATGTGTGTATGATGTGTTATTTATACACTTGAGCTGGTGCATTATGGGTATACAGTACATGTGTGTATGATGTGTTATTTATACACTTGAGCTGGGGCATTATGGGTATACAGTACATGTGTGTATGATGTGTTATTTATACACTTGAGCTGGTGCATTATGGGTATACAGTACATGTGTGTATGATGTGTTATTTATACACTTGAGCTGGGGCATTATGGGTATACAGTACACGTCATTATGGTTATACAGTACATGTGTGTATGATGTGTTATTTATACACTTGAGCTGGTGCATTATGGGTATACAGTACATGTGTGTATGATGTGTTATTTATACACTTGAGCTGGGGCATTATGGGTATACAGTACATGTGTGTATGATGTGTTATTTATACACTTGAGCTGGTGCATTATGGGTATACAGTACATGTGTGTATGATGTGTTATTTATACACTTGAGCTGGGGCATTATGGGTATACAGTACACGTGTGTATTATGTGTTATTTATACACTTGAGTTGGGGGTTTATGGGTATACAGTACATGTGTGTATGATGTTATTTATACACTTGAGCTGGGGTATCATGGGTGTACAGTACCCGTGTGTATGATGTGTTATTTATACACTTGAGCTGGGGCATTATGGCTATACAGTACACATGTGTATGATGTGTTATTTATACACTTGAGCTGGGGCATTATAAGTATACAGTACAAGTGTGTATGATGTGTTATTTATACACTTGAGCTGGGGGATTATGGGTATACAGTACACATGTGTATGATGTGTTATTTATACACTTAAGCTGGGGCAGTATGGGTATACATTACACATGTGTATGATGTGTTATTTATACACTTGAGCTGGGGCATTATGGGTATACAATACACGTGTGTATGATGTGTTATTTATACACTTGAGCTGGGGCATTATGGGTAAACATTACACGTGTGTATGATGTGTTATTTATACACTTGTGCTGGGGCATTATGGGTATACAGTACATGTGTGTATGATGTGCTATTTATACACTTGATCTTGGGCATTATGTGTATACAGTACATGTGTGTATGATGTGTTATTTATACACTTGAGCTTGGGCATTATGGGTATATAGTACACGTGTGTATGATGTTATTTATACACTTGAGCTGGGACATTATGGGTATACATTACACGTGTATATGATGTGTTATTTATACATTCGAGCTCTGGCATTATGGTTACACAGTACACTTGTGTATGATGTGTTATTTATACACTTGAGCTGGGGCATTATGGGTATACAGTACATGTGCGTATGATGTGTTATTTATACACTTGAGCTGAGGCATTATGGGTATACAGTACATGTGTGTATGATTTGTTATTTATACACTTGAGCTGAGGCATTATGGGTATATAGTACACGTGTGTATGATGTGTTATTTATACATTTGAGCTGGGGCATTATGGGTATACAGTACACGTGTATATGATGTGTTTTTATTTATACACTTGAGCTGGGGCAATATGGGTATACAGTACATGTGTGTATGATGTCTTATTTATACACTTGAGCTGAGGCATTATGGCTATATAGTACACGTGTGTATGATGTGTTAGTTATACATTTGAGCTGGGGAATTATGGGTATACAGTACACGTGTATATGATGTGTTATTTATACACTTTAGCTGGGGCATTATGGGTAAACAGCACACGTGTGTATGATGTGTTATTTATACACTTGAGCTTGGGCATTATGGGTATACAGTACACGTGTGTATGATGTGTTATTTATACACTTGAGCTGGGACATTATGGGTATACAGTACATGTATATGATGTGTTATTTATACACTTGAGCTGGGGCATTATGGGTATACCGTACACGTGTGTATGATGTGTTATTTATACACTTGAGCTGGGGCATTATGGGTATACATCACATGTATATGATGTGTTATTTATACACTTGAGCTGGGGCATTATAGGTATACAGTACACGTGTGTATGATATGTTATTTATACACTTGAGCTGGGGCATTATGGGTATATAGTACACGTTTGTATGATGTGTTATTTATACACTTGAGCTGGGGCATTATGGGTATACAGTACATGTGTGTATGATGTGTTATTTATACACTTGAGCTGGGGTATTATGGGTATACAGTACACGTGTGTATGATGTGTTACTTATGTATATTACACTGTACATTTTTTTTTTCTAACTTCTAAACATGTTATTTAAAGGGTCATGTAACCCCAAAATTTTATTTCATGATTTGGATAGGACATATAAATTTAAACCACATTCCAATTTACTTCTATTATCAAATTTGCATCATTGCACTACTGGCAGCTTGCTGAACACATCTAGTTATCCAATCACAAGAGATAAATGTGTTCAGGCAACAATCAGCAGCTAGCTCCCACTAGTGTAGGATATGTGCGTATTCTTTTTTAACAAGGGATACCAAGAGAATGAAGCACATTTGAAAATAGAAGTGAATTTTAAAGTGTCTTAAAATTACATCCTCTGAGAGATATTTATCAAGCCATCAACCGCAAATACGCTGGAATTCCGCAGCGTAATTGTGGTGAGCCTGACTCAACCTAGTTATCAAAGCCTACAGACCGGCAAAAGTTGAAATTTGTGTCTTAACATACGATCCACCAGTCTCAATCCGACACAGATTAATGCTTACCTCTTTACAGATGTATCAAATACAAATTCATCACTATCTAACTACTTTTGCAAGTTATCAAATTTCTAACAAGTACGCTGACCACTATTCCGGCCCAGCGTACCTGGTTTTCAATCCGCCACCCTGGAGGCCGTGGATGCCATAGGAATCAATGTGAGTCTGAAAGCAGCAAAAGCTTATGTTCGATGCTGCCAGATATCCCATTGATTTCTATGGTAGAATACCAGTTACTTTTACACCTAACACTCTAGCATAACCTCCGAGTCTAAACACCCCTAATCTGCCACCCTGACATTGCCGCTACTAAATAAAATGTATTAACCCCTATCCCGCTGCTCCCGGACCCCGCCGCAACTAAATAAATGTATTAACCCCTATCCCGCCACTCCCGGACCCACCGCAACTGTAATAAAATTATTAATCCCTGGCCCCCCACATTACTACCACTAACTAAACCTATTAACCCCTAAACCCCCAGCCCCTTACATCGTCATAAACTAAATTAAGCTATTAACCCCTAAACCTAACAAACCGCTAACTTTACATTAAATATTAACTCATCCCTATCTTATAATAAATTAAAACTTACCTTTAGAATAAAATTAAACTATATTAAACTATTATTTAACCTACCCTATTATACTAAAATTACATTAAACTAACAATTAAATTAACTATATTACATATTTAAAAACCTAACCCTACTCAAGTTATTTAAATATACTATTTAAAAATGACTAAATTAGTAAAAAATGACAACTAAGTTACAAAAAATAAAAAACACTAAATTACAAAAAATAAAACACCACAGTATCAAAAATAAAAAAGAATTACACTGTTACAGAAGCATTAGTTATTTTGTTGTGAAGAAACTTATTTCCCAGCAGCAATGCCTGAACCAGCCAAGCCAGCGCCTAAGAAGGGCTCCAAGAAAACTGTAACAAGTATCATTTCATAAAGGGTTAACTCTGTTCAGTTTTGAGAAAACTATTTTCTGAGGCAGGTTTCCTAGCATATTGTGTACTGTAATTAAGTTTGTGATAAGCATTCACTGCTAGGTGATAAGAAGGACTCAATTGTTTTCTTGTGTGTACTTGTTATCTGCGGTGGCCTGTCCAAGGGCTTTGTCTAAATGTGTGATGGGGGATTTTATGCTTCCCCCCCTGGGAGTGCCCTGTGTGCATGTAACCTAAATAAAAAGCAGGCTGGGCATCCCAGTCCTCAGTTCTTGGTTGTCCCTCAATCGCAGCGTTGACTCGTTTTTGTGGGCAGAAGGGTATCCTAGCTGTACTACAGCTAAGGGGGATTATTCTACATTTGCGAGACTCATATAGAATACTATGGAAAGCAGTTTCTCCCCTCTTCAGCAATAGGAATCCAGGCTACTAAGCGGTCCATCTCTCAGCGAGACTAAGGGTAACCGTAACATTTGGCGGCAGCGGTGGGATTTTTCCTGGATTTCCTAGGAGAGGTACAGAACGGATGGAGAGCGCTTACGAAAAATTGAAGCGTACAACCCTAAAGGATTTACTTGAAAGCAGAGGGGGGTACGCCAGCAACCGGCCGAGGAGAGAGCTGATCGCAGAATTGACCGAACTGGATCAGAGCTTCACAATGGCGGAAACACCGACCACGATTAGTGACGAAAAAACCAGGATTGTTCGGGAGAGGCTCTCACTGTACGGGCCGAACCCCTCCATGGAATTGGTACAGCAGTTGATGGCGGAAGCGGACAAGGATATACGAGAGACTCGAGCCCACGAACTCAACCTAGCGAACGCACACCGCAATGCTGAAGCCCCGCAGGTAATCATCCCTGTCGAAAATGCTGGGAGGCCCAAGATACCCTATGCGGCATTTCGACCCTTCCTAGAGAGCGAGACAGGGATTGATGAATATTTGGCGGACTTCGAAAGGCAATGTGCCCTGCACCAGATTCCCAACAGGGAGTGGCCCACGATATTGTCTGGGAAACTATCCGGGCGAGCCCTGGAAGCCTTTCGTACTCTGGGTGCTGAGGAAGTGACACAGTATGAGCTAGTTAAGGAGACACTGTTGCGACGGTACGCAGTAACTCCGGACGCGTATCGCCGACAGTTTCGGGGCACGAAAAAGAAGCCTAACGATACCCATATGGAATGGGCGCACCGAATGCGGAGAGCGGCAAATCACTGGATGAGCGGAAGTAAAGCGGTGACTGGTGAGGAAATTTTACAATTGTTTCTCTTAGAACATTTTTATAATGGCATGGAACAGCAAGGGAAGGAATGGCTGCGAGACAGGCGACCTTCTACCTTAGAAGAAGCAGCCAAATTGGCCGATGAACATTATGACTCCCGTCTTCACGAACCCAGAGAGGTTTACCGTGCACCCCCTCGTGCTGAATTCCGAGCCCCGGTGCCCGCAGGGCCCGCCCGACACTCAGGACCACCCAATAACAGCTCTGAGCGTCCCAGACCGACTTGCCACCGATGCAAGCAACCAGGGCATTTCATGGCTAGCTGCCCCCTTAATACGCACCAGACACCCAGGAATTACAATTACCCCTCTGGGGCATATCGTCCGGCCCGGACCCTCTGTGTTAACCAAGAGGCCCCTATGGAGGAATATTTGGGGCCGCTTCACGAGGCGGACCCTGTATATGCTGCCTCAGATAACCGCCAGCACCATTGGCAGAAGGTATGGCTCGAGGGGCGATCTACCGAGGGATTGAGAGACACAGGGGCTACTATCACGCTGGTACAGAGTCATTTGGTGCCGGAGCACAAGCGATCTGAACAGACTGTGGCCGTTAGAGTGGCGGGGGGGGGATGTGTACAAAATTCCAACAGCTAAAGTGCATCTTGATTGGGGAGCGGGAAAGGGGGCTGTGAACGTGGGCATAATGGATAATTTACCTGCCGAAGTACTACTGGGCAATGATTTGGGCCCCATGACTTCTGCCTATGCTCCAGTATGCAACAACGAGGCGGACCCAGTGACTACACGGGCCCAAGCCCGGACGGAGCGAGAACTCTCACCAGTGCGGGAGACACAGGTAAGACCTACCCCGACATTGCCTGACATGTTAGGCCCCATACCCTGGGACACCCCAGATGCTTTCGAGACAGAGTCTAAGACTGACCCGACCTTACAAATGTACCGGGAACGAGCAGAGACCGGAGGGGGCGGGGCAGATAATGAAACATTCTTATGGGAAAAAGGGAAACTATACCGCTGGACAGAGAAAAGGGGACAGCGTAGGCGACAGCTGGTAGTGCCCCACAAATACCGTCAAGAAATCCTCAAGATAGGCCATGACATCCCCTTAGCAGGCCACCTAGCTGTAACCCGTACCCTACACCGCATTACTCACACGTTCTTTTGGCCAGGGGTACACGCTGACGTTAGAACTTACTGTAACACCTGCGATGTGTGTCAACGAGTAGGAAGGCGAGGCGATCACCCTAAAGCCCATCTAGTAAATATGCCCATTGTAGAGGAACCCTTCAGCCGGGTTGCTATTGACCTAGTGGGACCACTGGCTACCCCTAGTCCCTCCGGTAAGCGCTACATTCTTACCGTAGTGGACTACGCTACCAGGTACCCAGAGGCTGTCGCCCTATCCAACATACAAGCGGATACGGTAGCGAATGCACTAGTACAGGTGTTCTCCCGGGTAGGATTTCCAAAAGAAATCCTATCCGACCGAGGCACGCAATTTACGGCTGAATTGACCCAACAACTCTGGCAGGTTTGCAAAATTAAGTCCCTCCTGAGCTCCCCATACCACCCCCAGACGAACGGGCTGTGTGAGAGGTTCAATGGGACCCTCAAGCAAATGCTCAAGACGTTCACTCAGGAATACAGAGACTGGGAACGCTTCCTGCCGCACCTCCTTTTTGCTTATCGGGAGGTGCCCCAGGAAACGACAGGGTTCTCTCCCTTCGAGTTGCTCTACGGAAGAAAGGTACGGGGACCCCTAAACCTGATCCGGGAGCACTGGGAGGGAGAGATGGAGACTGACGGTGTCCCCATTGTGCCATACGTGCTGGAACTCAGGGACCGAATGGAGCAATTAGCCAAATCCGTGCGGGCTAATCTCCAGTCGGCCCAGAGAAGACAGAAAGTATGGTACGATCGGGGGGCCCGAAAGAGAATCTTTACCATAGGACAAAAGGTGTTAGTACTTAAGCCGGTGAAGACAGACAAATTGCAGGCGTCCTGGCAGGGCCCCTACCAGATCGTAGAGAAAAGGGGAGACACCACTTATGTGATAGCTAGCTGCCACGACAACAATCTTAGAAAGACATTCCATGTAAACATGCTCAAGGAATATTTTGAGCGACCAGAGAACGTGACGGCCGTATGTTGTTCCCCTCAGGAAGGCCCCGACAGTCTACCCATTCCAGACCTATTAGAAAAGAGTCTCCCCACAGGTATAGTGGCTCAGGTTCAGATAGGAGACCGACTTAGCCCCACTGAAAGGGAGCAGCTCAACCAACTCCTACAGTCCAAACACCTCACCTTCTCCCCGAAGCCAGGGTACACTACTTTAACCACCCACCAGGTAGATACTCCGGGACAAGCTCCCTTGCGCCAGGCTCCGTACCGAATCCCCGAAGCAGTTAGGATAGGAATGAAGAAGGAGATCGATGAGATGCTCCAACTCAGGGTAATTGAGCCCTCCGATAGTCCCTGGGCCTCCCCAGTTGTCTTGGTGCCCAAGAAAGATGGGACCACCCGGTTCTGCGTAGACTATCGGAGGCTCAATGAAAAGACCGTGACGGACGCTTACCCTATGCCCAGGGTAGACGAGCTACTCGATCG
This sequence comes from Bombina bombina, assembly GCF_027579735.1. Lineage (NCBI taxonomy): Eukaryota > Metazoa > Chordata > Amphibia > Anura > Bombinatoridae > Bombina > Bombina bombina. Next base: position 234,630 of record NW_026510965.1, read on the forward strand.
TATAGCCAGGGGAAATTACCTGACCACTATTGACCTCTGCAAAGGTTACTGGCAGATTCCCCTGGCCCCGGAGGCTATCCCCAAGTCGGCATTCGTCACCCCATTCGGCTTATATCAGTTTAGGGTAATGCCGTTTGGGATGAAGAATGCCCCAGCTACATTCCAGCGCTTGGTGGATAGGCTCCTGGATGGCTTCCAGAGTTTTGCTTGCGCCTACCTGGACGACATAGCGATCCACAGTGAGTCATGGGAGGACCACTTAGCTCACATAGGAATGGTTCTGGATCAGATCCGGGCTGCTGGCCTGACTCTGAAGCCAGAAAAATGCCACTTTGGGATGGCCGAGGTACAGTACCTGGGTCACCGGGTGGGGTGTGGAAAGCAGCGACCAGAGCCGGCCAAGATAGAAGCTGTCGCCAATTGGCCCACCCCCATCACTAAGACTCAGGTCCTAGCCTTCCTGGGCACGGCAGGGTACTATAGACGGTTCGTACCAGACTACAGCACACTTGCCAAACCCCTGACTGACTTGACCAAGAAGAACTTACCTCGACAGGTCCTGTGGTCTCCCCACTGTGAAACGGCTTTCCAGGCTCTCAAAAATGCTCTAATTAACGCTCCTGTCTTGGCGGCTCCAGCCCTTAACAAACGTTTTATCGTCCACACAGATGCTTCCATGTTCGGGCTGGGAGCCGTCCTCAGCCAAGTAGGCGAAGATGGAGGGGAGCATCCAGTTGCCTACATCAGCCGGAAGCTCCTGCCCCGCGAAGTCAGCTATGCAGCAGTCGAAAAGGAGTGTTTGGCTTTGGTGTGGGCATTAAAGAAATTGACTCCCTATTTATATGGGCAGGAGTTCACTCTGGTCACCGACCATAACCCGTTGGTGTGGCTGAACCGGGTCTCTGGAGATAATGGCAGGCTATTACGTTGGAGTTTATCGTTGCAACCCTTCAATTTCACCATTACTTACAGACCTGGGAAACAGAATGGCAACGCCGACGGGTTGTCCAGACAAACCGACCTCAGCCCCGCATAACCAGCGGTCTGGACAGCCTTAGTCTGCCCCGAAAAGGGGTCAGACCGTGTCTGCCAGAGTGTTCCACAGAAAGGGAGCACTGTTACAGAAGCATTAGTTATTTTGTTGTGAAGAAACTTATTTCCCAGCAGCAATGCCTGAACCAGCCAAGCCAGCGCCTAAGAAGGGCTCCAAGAAAACTGTAACAAGTATCATTTCATAAAGGGTTAACTCTGTTCAGTTTTGAGAAAACTATTTTCTGAGGCAGGTTTCCTAGCATATTGTGTACTGTAATTAAGTTTGTGATAAGCATTCACTGCTAGGTGATAAGAAGGACTCAATTGTTTTCTTGTGTGTACTTGTTATCTGCGGTGGCCTGTCCAAGGGCTTTGTCTAAATGTGTGATGGGGGATTTTATGCTTCCCCCCCTGGGAGTGCCCTGTGTGCATGTAACCTAAATAAAAAGCAGGCTGGGCATCCCAGTCCTCAGTTCTTGGTTGTCCCTCAATCGCAGCGTTGACTCGTTTTTGTGGGCAGAAGGGTATCCTAGCTGTACTACAGCTAAGGGGGATTATTCTACATTTGCGAGACTCATATAGAATACTATGGAAAGCAGTTTCTCCCCTCTTCAGCAATAGGAATCCAGGCTACTAAGCGGTCCATCTCTCAGCGAGACTAAGGGTAACCGTAACATACACCTAATCTAAGAGCCCTATCAAAATAAAAAAGACCCCACAAAATAAAAAACCTAGCCTACACTAAACTACCAATGGCCCTTAAAAGGGCATTTTGTGGGTCATTGCCCCAAAGAAATCAGCTCTTTTACCTGTAAAATAAAAATACAAACACCCCCCAACAGTAAAACCCACCACCCAATCAACCAACCCCCCCCCAAATAAAATCCTATCTAAAAAAAACTAAGCTCCCCATTGCCCTGAAAAGGGCATTTGTATGGGCATTGCCCTTAAAAGGGCAGTTAGCTTTTTTACTGACTAAAGTCCATAATCTAAAATTAAAACCCACCCAATAAACCCTTAAAAAAAAAATTAACACTAACCACCGACGATCCACTTACAGTTTTCGAAGACCGGACATCCATTCTCATCCAAGCGGTAGAAGTCCTCAGCAAAGTCTCAGCAAAGCCGGCAGAAGTCTTCATCCAAGCGGGACGAAGTCTTCATCCAAGTGGGCAGAAGTCTTTTCCAGATGGCATCTTCTATCTTCATCCATCTGGCGTGGAGCGGCTCCATCTTCAAGACATCCGACTTTGTTACAGATTGCAATTGCTGAAGAATCACATTCTCTCTATAATTTACTTAATATATTCAAGTCTCTATTTTCCCCAACTTCTTGTTAAATGCAGCTTGTGCTGATTATGTTTAACCTAATTTTATCTAGAGACTAAATGCTTCTCTTTTTCAAAGTTCAATCCTTCAATATTGAATTTAATAACTTGAGAAGCTACAAACTCATAACTAACCTCTAACTAAAGTGGTTAAAGCCTTACAATATATTTATTATAAAACTATTGAAATTTTAATTTTTGAAAGAAATAAAATATTTTATAAAATATTTTGCATGGCCTCCTGTAGGCCCCGCACTGCTGTGGTGACAATTTGTAGCCCCTCCGCCAGTTGGGTAAATAGATCCCGAAGGAAGGGCTCTGTTTGTGTCCCCTGATCGCGATCTATAAAAATAAAAAATGTTCTACAAATTCATTATTAAGATACAATTGGTAAAACCTAATATTAAGTTTTCTTACATTCTACTCCCGCCACTTCCTCATCTGCCAGCGCTGGCGAGAAGGCTGGGGCAGGATCCTCCAACGGTACTTGGTTGTCTGTCAGAGATGAAGCACAAACACAAATCATTGTTAGTATGAGGAATATGTGACAAGGCCTATATAATACACAAAATTGTTGTGGAAAAAATTCATGCAAATATTTTAATTCTAAAAAAACAATCCATTACATTAACCTGCACCCTGAATGAACCTGTCTAAAAAAACATTTTTAATGTGAAATACTGCAAACATACGGCTAGATTTAGAGTTTTGTTGGTAAAGACCCGCGTAGCCAACGCTGCTTTTTTTCCCAGTGCACCCTTAAGACAACGCTGGTATTGAGAGTTTTCTGAGGGGCTGCGTTAGGCTCAGAAAAGGGTGCGTTGAGCCTAATTTAGCTCCACTTCAACCCTCAATACCAGCTTTGCCTACAGTAGCGGTAAGCTGGAAAAATGTGCTCGTGCACGATATCCTCATAAGAAACAATGGGGCAATTTGGGCTGAAAAAAAAACTAACACCTGCAAAAAAGCAGCGTTCAGCTCCTAACGCAGCCCCATTGTTTCCTATGGGGAAACACTCTCTAAGTCTGCACCTAACACCCTAACATGAACCCCGAGTCTAAACACCCCTAACCTTACACTTATTAACCCCTAATCTGCCACCCCCGCTATCGCTGACACCTGCTGTATATTATTAACTCCTAATCTGCCGCTCCGTACACCGCTGCAACCTACATTATCCCTGTGAACCCCTAATCTGCTGCCCCTAACATCGCCAACCCCTATATTATATTTATTAACCCCTAATCTGCCCCCCCCAACATCGCCGCCACCTTACCTACACTTATTAACCCCTAATCTGCCGACTGGACCTCGCCGCCACTATAATAAATGTATTAACCCCTAAACCGCCGCACTCCCGCCTCGCAAACACTAGAATAAATAGTATTAACCCCTAATCTGCCCTCCCTAACATCGCCGCCACCTACCTACAATTATTAACCCCTAATCTCCCGCCCACACCGTCGCCGCTACTATAATAAAATTATTAACCCCTAAACCTAAGTCTAACCCTAACCCTAACACCCCCTAACATAAATATAATTTAAATTAAACAAAATAATATTCCTAAAATTAAATTAAATAATCCTATTTAAAGCTAAATACTTACCTATAAAATAAACAATAAGATAGCTACAATATAAATAATAATTACATTGTAGCTATTGTAGGATTTATATTTATTTTACAGGCAAATTTGTATTTATTTAACTAGGTACAATAGCTATTAAATAGTTAATAAATATTTAATAGCTACCTAGTTAAAATAAGTACAAAATTACTTGTAAAATAAATCCTAACCTAAGTTACAAATACACCTAACACTACACTATCATTAAATTAATTAAATCAATTAGCTACAATTAGCTAACTTAAAATACAATAAAATAAACTATTCTATAATACAAAAAAAATCCTACCTTGAGTCGTCTTCACCCAGCCAATCCGAATTCTTCATCCAAGGTGCGCAGAGGAGGTCCTTCATCCGGTAGAAGTCTTCATCTAAGCGGGGCAAGAAGAGGTCCTCCATCCGGTAGAAGTGTTCATCCAGGCGACACCTTCAATCTTCATCCATCCGGAGCGGAGCCATCTTCAAAGGAGCCGACGCGGAGCCATCCTATTCAACCGATGACTTCCCGATAAATGAAGGTTCCTTTAGGGACGTCATCCAAGATGGCGTCCCTTCAATTCCGATTGGCTGATAGGATTCTATCAGCCAATCGGAATTAAGGTCGAAAAAAATCTGTTCCCATCTGTTCCTAGCTCTCTCCCGAGCTTGCATGTACCCTTTCAAGTTTGTGACTTTAAATAAAGTCAGTTTTTACCTGCATGACTGTTTGCGAATTGTCTTTCTTTGCAGCAGGTACAATCATTGTGCTTCATATTGGATTTTTCTCCCAGGAGACAGAGGAGTGTCTCCTCGCCTGCTTGCAAGAAGCCTTGTTGTCAGCCTGCAGAGCGGAATCAGCAGAAGAAGGTAAAAATACTGCAATTAGTGTTATATGTTAACGGCACTTACACGCTTAATATTCTGCTTACTTCATTGACAAGACTGACAAGGGACATATACGATACATACGAATTGCACCAACATTAACTCACAATCTGAGAAGTGACGACACGTACAGATTTGTTAATAATATTACCTTTACAACGTAAAACGAGTGCAAATCGTAAATTCAGTGTGCAGATAGCGTATTTCACTGAATGTAAATATATATATATGTATATACATGCAGTATATATATATATATATATATATATATATATATATATATATATATATATATATATATAATATATATATTAAAATATATATATATATATATATAAAAATATATGTATGAATTTTTAATCAACCCAATTTACTGGTATTATCAATGTGACTTCTTTCTATGGCTGTCTTTATTTAAAAAAAATTATGTATATAAGCTAAGGTGGCAGCCAATTTGAGTTTAATGACCCTGTACAGAACTTTTTTATTGATGGCTGACATAAAATTGGTGGCTGCCATTAATCCACCAATCAGCAAAAACAACCCATGTTTTGAAATTAAAATGGGCCTACAACTAAACTTATATTCTTGGATTTTCAAATAAAAATATTAACAGAATGAAATAAAATTTGTAGGACTACATTACAAAGTTGATTAAAATATAATGCTCTATAATGAAATAAAATCTGAGGTTTCTGCATCATTGAAATATACATAATTTATAAGTATAATACACCACATAATAAATGCTACTTACAGGCTCTAATGAACAATTGGAGCCCTTTGTAGCGCTCCTTCTCGTGACATCGAAGGTCCGAAAAACTCCAGAGGCAACTTCGTCGCAACCTTTTGATCTTGGACACTCGCTTCACCCGCCGCATCATCTACATTCCTCATGTTGAATCCCCCTCACTCCTCCAATCCACCTCGGGAAATATCGGTCCATTCTCTGGTGGTTGAGCCGTCTTAAACTCAAATACGCTATAAATTAGTTTTAAAGTGTGACACAACTATCCCAAGTAGAGAGCAATCGGATTGGTTATTGACAGTGGAAAATCATTATTAATGGTTGATTGACGAATTAAATTCATCATGTGTTCATGACCATTGCTATGTAATCCACATTGAAACTGTAATCATATTATATAATATGCGTCACCACTGACTAAGTTATGAAAACTATATCCTGTACCATCTTTTTATTTTTCTCCCTTGCTAATAAATCCTTTATACAACAAATATGAATGTATATTTACTTACATAAGTGTATTGAATCAATGTTAACTAATTTGCTAGAAGTTATTGATTATAAAACAATTTATTAATTTTATTAAAAAAACAAGTTCATTTTCTAAATCACTTATCTGAACATTTAATATTATATGCGTCACCAATGACGGCATTATTAATAGGATATACTAAAAGAATTGAATAACGTCAATAAAGCTAATACTGTAACACATTTTAATTGATGATTGTCTAATTGTCTACGTATTGACTACGTATTGACTAACTATAAAAGGGGAATTAAAATGGAGTCTATTAAGTCCTACAAAGCTTTGATGATAGCTGTAGTTGTGATTTTGTGGTGTTTTTTTCTGGCGACTTTATTTTTGTTATTTTGATATGGCGTCTGAAAAGACAAAATCCGGGCGCAATATCCAATTGGATATTAGTTACCCAGGTTTTACAGCACTATGATTTTATAATTGGTTCCAAAGCCCAACAGACCTCTCTCTCCAGAAAACACATCTGACCGTGTCTCCGCCGAAGGTGCACATGCAAAATTGTCGGAGCACTGTAAGAAAAGATTCTCTGACATTAAGAGAATCTTGAAGGCCAAGCTGGCCAGGGAGAAACAGTCTGCATGTAGTACAGGTGGTGGCGTGCTGTATACAACAGAGCTGTCTTCATACGAGACTCACCTGATAGAGAAGCTGGGGGCAAATATGACGCTCGATCTGGATTTGGTTGGGCATGATACTGACGAGGTGGCAGGTAATTAAAGTTATATTACATACGTTCTTCATGTCGTAAAAATGTTTTTATGAAAATATAGGCCTTTTGTTTTATTGACATTATGATATACAATTATATTAGTACTCATGTTTTCTTGTTTTTATCGTTTTTCCAGCATCTACCAGTGCTGCTGCTGCTGCTGCAGGTACAGCTGCTGATGATGCTGCCATTGATAGGGATTACACACTCCCATTGGCCATCAGTATCCATACTGAATCCAGCCACAGCTTCTCCTCGGCCACCACAAAGCCTGACATTATGTGCAGCACCCCTGATGGAGCAAGCAAGGCCGAACCACAGGTATGTTTTTTAATGTTAGATTTTGCTTAATTCAAATGCTCTTACTCATATGATTGTAAATTGATTGTTAACTCTGTATATACACATTTGTTTTTTTCAGCTGAGGTCCGAAGGGCTTTGGGACACCCTCCAACATCTTTGATCTCCTCCTCAGGTAACAAAAACAAGATAAAACATTAATGTTATGTGTGCTATCATTAGTTTCAAAAAATCTATTGGCCCATGTTCTGGGTTCTCCACACAAATAAGAAATTGTAGTGCAAACTTTATTTTTTTCATTATAATAAGTTTGAGGCTTTAGAGAAAAAAATAAGTAACAGGCGTTTTTAAAACTTCTAAATTCAGAACGAACACCTGAAAATATTGAGGGTGGATTAATATGTGGTTCAGGATGATGTGTTGTCTTATGTGTTATGTCATTAAGCAAACCTTTTAGTGTTGTATTCTCTGTTTGTAATGTGGTAATAGCTTGAGCTAAAATATCTACCTTTTGGTTTAGGTTTTGAATCTGACTTGTTACTTCATTTGCATCCATTTCCACTTTTTCCCTTTAAGGTAAAAGGCTTGATAATTATGTAACGCCTAGATTTAGAGTTCTGCGTTAGCCGTCAAAACCAGCGTTAGGGGGTCCTAACGCTGGTTTTGGCTGCCCGCTGGTATTTGGAAACAGTCAGGAAAGGGTCTAACGCTCACTTTCCAGCCACGACTTTTCCATACAGCAGATCCCCCTACGCCATTTGTGTATCCTATCTTTTCAATGGGATCTTTCTAACGCTGGAATTTAGAGTCTTGGCTGAAGTGAGCGTTAGAAATCTAACGACAAGACTCCAGCCTCAGAAAAAAGCCAGGAGTTAAGAGCTTTCTGGGCTAACGCCGGTACATAAAGCTTTTAACTACTGTGCTCTAAAGTACACTAACACCCATAAACTACCTATGTACCCCTAAACCGAGGTCCCCCCACATCGCTGCCACTCTATTAAATTTTTTCAACCCCTAATCTGCCGACCGCACACCGCCGCAACCTACATTATCCCTATGTACCCCTAATCTGCTGCCCCTAACACCACCGACCCCTATATTATATTTATTAACCCCTAATCTGCCGCCCCCAATGTCGCCGCCACCTACCTACAATTATTAACCCCTAATCTGCCGACCGGACCTCACCGCTACTATAATAAAGTTATTAACCCCTAATCCACCTCACTCCCACCTCAAAAACACTATAATAAATAGTATTAACCCCTAATCTGCCCTCCCTAACATCGCCGACACCTAACTTCAAGTATTAACCCCTAATCTGCCGACCGGATCTCGCCGCTACTCTAATAACTGTATTAACCCCTAAAGCTAAGTCTTACCCTAACACTAACACCCCCCTAAGTTAAATATAATTGTATTCTAACGAAATAAATTAAATCTTATTAAATAAATTATTCCTATTTAAAGCTAAAAACTTACCTGTAAAATAAACCCTAATATAGCTACAATATAAATAATAATTATATTGTAGCTATTTTAGGATTAATATTTATTTTACAGGCAACTTTGTATTTATTTTAACCAGGTACAATAGCTATTAAATAGTTAATAACTAATTAATAGCTACCTAGTTAAAATAAATACAAAATTACCTGTAAAATAAATCCTAACCTGCTACAATTAAACCTAACACTACACTATCAATAAATAAATTAACTAAACTATCTACAATTATCTACAATTAAATACAAATAAATACAATAACTAAAGTACAAAAAATAAAAAAAAAACTAAGTTATAAAAAATAAAAAAATAATTTACAAACATTATAAAAATATTACAACAGTTTTAAGCTAATTACACCTACTCTAAGCCCCCTAATAAAATAACAAAGCCCCCCAAAATAAAAAAATGCCCTACCCTATTCTAAACTAAAAATTGTAAAGCTTTTTTACCTTACCAGCCCTTAAATGGGCCTTTTGCGGGGCATGCCCCAAAGAATTCTGCTCTTTTGCCTGTAAAAAAAACATACAATACCCCCCCCCAACATTACAACCCACCACCCACATACGCCTAATCTAACCCAAACCCCCCTTAAATAAACCTAACACTAAGCCCCTGAAGATCTCCCTACCTTGTCTTCACCACGCCGGGTATCACCGATCCGTCCAGAAGAGGGTCCGAAGTCTTCATCGTATCCGGCAAGAAGAGCTCCTCCAGAGGGTCCAAAGTCTTCATCCTATCAGGCAAGAAGAGGACATCCGGACCGGCAAACATCTTCATCCAGGCGGCATCTTCTATCTCCTTCCATCCGATGCGGAGCGGGACCATCTTCAAGCAGCCGACGCGGAGCCATCCTTCTTCACCGACGTCCTAAGTCCGAATGAAGGTTCCTTTAAGGGACGTCATCCAAGATGGCGTCCCTCGAATTCCGATTGGCTGATAGGATTCTATCAGCCAATCGGAATTAAGGTAGGAAAAATCTGATTGGTTGATGGAATCAGCCAATCTGATTGAAGTTCAAACGGATTGGCTGATCCAATCAGCCAATCAGATTGAGCTTGCATTCTATTGGCTGATCGGAACTGCTTGAAGATGGTCCCGCTTCGCGTCGGATGGAAGAAGATAGAAGATTCCGCCTGGATGAAGATGTTTGCCGGTCCGGATGTCCTCTTCTTGCCCGATAGGATGAAGACTTTGGACCCTCTGGAGGAGCTCTTCTTGCCGGATACAATGAAGACTTTGGACCCTCTTCTGGATGGATCGGTGAGACCCGGCGTGGTGAAGACAAGGTAGGGAGATCTTCAGGGGCTTAGTGTTAGGTTTATTTAAGGGGGGTTTGGGTTAGATTAGGGGTATGTGGGTGGTGGGTTGTAATGTTGGGGGGTATTGTATGTTTTTTTTTACAGGCAAAAGAGCAGAATTCTTTGGGGCATGCCCCGCAAAAGGCCCTTTTAAGGGCTGGTAAGGTATTATTATTTTAGAATAGGGTAGGGCATTTTTTTATTTTGGGGGGCTTTGTTATTTTATTAGGGGGCTTAGAGTAGGTGTAATTAGCTTAAAACTGTTGTAATATTTTTATAATGTTTGTAAATTATTTTTTTATTTTTTGTAACTTAGTTCTTTTTTTATTTTTTGTACTTTAGTTATTGTATTTATTTGTATTTAATTGTAGTTAATTGTAGATAGTTTAGTTAATTTATTTATTGATAGTGTAGTGTTAGGTTTAATTGTAACAGGTTAGGATTTATTTTACAGGTAAATTTGTATTTATTTTAACTAGGTAGCTATTAATTAGTTATTAACTATTTAATAGCTATTGTACCTGGTTAAAATAAATACAAAGTTGCCTGTAAAATAAATATTAATCCTAAAATAGCTACAATATAATTATTATTTATATTGTAGCTATATTAGGGTTTATTTTACAGGTAAGTTTTTAGCTTTAAATAGGAATAATTTATTTAATAAGATTTAATTTATTTCGTTAGAATAAAATTATATTTAACTTAGGGGGTGTTAGTGTTAGGGTTAGACTTAGCTTTAGGGGTTAATACAGTTATTAGAGTAGCGGCGAGGTCTGGTCGGCAGATTAGGGGTTAATACTTGAAGTTAGGTGTCGGCGATGTTAGGGAGGGCAGATTAGGGATTAATACTATTTATTATAGGGTTTTTGAGGCGGGAGTGAGGTGGATTAGGGGTTAATAACTTTATTATAGTAGCGGTGAGGTCCGGTTGGCAGATTAGGGGTTAATAATTGTAGGTAGGTAGCGGCGACATTGGGGGGGCAGATTAGGGGTTAATAAATATAATATAGGGGTCGGCGGTGTTAGGGGCAGCAGATTAGGGGTACATAGTTATAATGTAGGTTGCGGCGGTGTATGGAGCGGCAGATTAGGTGTTAAGAAAAATATGCAGGGGTCAACGATAGTGGGGGCGGCAGATTAGAGGTTAATAAGTGTAAGGCTAGGGGTGTTTAGACTCGGGGTACATGTTAGGGTGTTAGGTACAGACTTAGGAAGTGTTTCCCCATAGGAAACAATGGGGCTGCGTTAGGAGCTGAACGCTGCTTTTTTGCAGGTGTTAGGTTTTTTTTCAGCTCAAACTGCCCCATTGTTTCCTATGGGGAAATCGTGCACAAGCACGTTTTTTAAGCTTGCCGCGTCCGTAAACACTGCTGGTATTTAGAGTTGCAGTGGTGGTAAATTATACTATACGCTCCCTTTTTGGAGCCTAACGCAGCCCTTCTGTGAGAAAGTTGCTTAAATTTGCTTGCTCTATCTGAATCACAAAAGAAAAAATTTGGGTTCAGTGTCCCTTTAAAACAATCTAACACAAACAATAAAAGTGTGGCTGTGTGAATGACCAGAGATGTATGTATTCAGACACGGACTAAAAATACCCTTCCATTTGACAAGCTTCTATGAGTAGTGTGTTGAGGGAGTTTATATGAATAACGAAAAAAATAATAATAATAAGTTTACATTCTTTTGGTAAAATTTCCCTCTACATGTGCTTCCTCTATGTATTAACCCATTGGAATACATACATCTCTGGTCATTCACACAGCCAGTCGATTCATTGGTTGTGAAAATCAAATTAGTAATCACACCATAAAAGGTTAGTTATAATTATTCACTCTGTAGATCTCACTATAATAGATATTATCGGAAAAACCTGTTTTTTCTGTAGTCATTAGCAACGATGTCATTCGGATTTGCTCTGTTTATATTCAGCACACATTTTAGGAGACCGGAATAAGTTTACTACTTTTTATCTGAGTGGATTAGATATACTTTTTTCACTTAATAAGGCTAATATATGTGTTTACATATTCAACTATTCTATTTTTTATCTATATATATATGAAAAGCAATCGGAGAGCATTAAGTCTCTTGTCATATTGGGTAACTATATGTATGGAAAAGGAGCACTGCAGAGATATTAACTGACGGCTGTTTAGGCAGACCACATTAACCATTTCTTTTCATTCTTATGAACTATATAGTTTTGGAAGTACGGAGTTCATAAGAAAGGTAAAATATTTATTTGGTTGATTCGGATATATAGCTATAAGGTTATCATTGGATTATATTGATTCCAACAGATATTCAATAAGTGTCAGGATTAATATGTGGACTTTTATATATATATTTATAAGCATGTGGTAAATTGATTTAGAGACTTTGTTTGTATCCATTTATTATACTGATGCATCAGGGTTAACGAGTAGGTAGAATGATAGCTGGGTGTGGATGTAGATGAGACAGGATCCCATTGGTCCGACCATACACACACTTTTATGCTATTAGAGGTTTGGTAATGAGTGGCATTATAAAGCCGGTTCAAATTTGTACTTTATTATGCCTGAGGAAACGGCCGATAGAGCTGAGAAACGAGTAGCAATTTTTAACTGATGTACACTTTCCACCTACTTGTGTATGAAGGATTTTATGTTTTATCAATGATTAAAGAAGTGTTTTATTTTTAAATCATTGTCTGCTATTCCTTAACAAGTAAGGTGCTCATTACCAAACCGCTGTGAAGTTCCAGGAAGTATTCTGTTGTCTAGCTGCTGTGAGGAGAACGCTGCCAGTGAGAGAGCAAGCTGGTTTGCTCTCATAGCCAGTCTGTGTCCACAAGCACATTGGTGTGCTCGGCCAAAGTGTGAGTACCCTGGATTAGAGTGTGCTGCATGTGTGGGGTCTTTGGGCTGTGGATGCACACAATGGTCGTTCTTCTCTATTTGTAATCCATACAGATATGCTGATCATCATCTGAAGAGAGGATTCATCCCTGCGGCCATTCGGAGGCTGAGGTTATCGGCTGGAATTTCTGTGGACTCCTATTGATTTAACAGACTATTTGTTTGTATCACGTCTAATGGACTCTACCACTGTGTTACTTAACATTTAATGAGGTGCCACTTTCTATTCTTTTTATTTTTTTTTTTATATTTATTTTTTATTTTTATACTATATTATTCAGTCTTATTTGTCTAATTTATTTTACGGTCACTTTAAGACACATTAGCGCCCTCCTGTGTTTTATCACACTCTGTTGTAACAGTAGTGTAAATTTTTTGAAAAAAACTTTTTTGACTGTGAAACATCAGTCTGCTAGTGTAATCTAATTGCAGTTTCCTGCCTGCCAGTGTGTGTGCCAAGGCCACTTGCCAACTAGTGCCACCACTCATATCTGTTGTAACAGTAGTGTAAATTTAAAAAACAAAACTTTTTTGACTGTGAAACATCAGTCTGCTTGTGTCGGCCAAATGTCCGTCGGCTAAAAGTCCGGCCACGATTGCATGCGCAGTGCCCCAAATTTGAAGTAGGAGGACCGACCAAGCATCTTTTTCCATCTCCCGGTTCCTAAAATCCATGCCATATACACCTCCCCCGATAGGGGGAGTAACAGGTATTAAACTGATCAGAATAGTACTACTTAACACACCACTCATATCTGGTGCCACAGTAGATTGCATGTGCAGTGCCCCAAATTTGAAGTAGGAGGACCGACCAAGCATCTTTTTCCATCTCCCGGTTCCTAAAATCCATGCCATATACACGTCCCCTGGTGCCGCAACTGCCTCTGGGAACCTTACCATGGGTCCCAGACCGCACGTCTTGTAATTCTCTGTCTGGGAAATTATATATCAATCAAATCTATCTATTTATATATCAAATCTATCTTTCTATCTATCTATCTATCTATCTATCTATCTATCTATCTATCTATCGTATCTATCAAATGTATATTGCAGCTATTGATCTATCTATCTAATCTATGTATCTATGTATCTATCAAATCTATCTATCTCATGGTTGTGCAAATGGACTGTTTTCGGTTGTTTGCGGTGCGTTAAACGGAGAGTTTGGTCTGTCACTGTGAAGCAGGCGTAACCCTTACACTACTTGATCGATACAACATCATACCTGATGTTTTAAAGCACGTTATTCCAAACAATTTAGGAATGTTAGGTGATTTATGCCCTTTATGGATTAAAACCAGACTCTGCATCAACTATGTAATTTTCCGTGGGAGTTTTGCCATGGATCCCCCTCCGGCATGCCACAGTCCAGGTGTTAGTCCCCTTGAAACAACTTTTCCATCACTATTGTGGCCAGAAAGAGTCCCTGTGGGTTTTAAAATTTGCCTGCCTATTGAAGTCAATGGCGGTTCACCCGGTTCGCCCATTCGCAAACAGTAGCGGAAGTTCGAGTCCACCGTTCGCAAACTAAAAATTTTAAGTTCGCGACATCACTATTCTGGAGTAACCAATAGAACCATATTTTATGGAATGTGTCTACTGTATCTTGTATAAACTCTGCTGATTCATACATTGAGTATACTGACTTGATTCTAACTAGTACCTCTGTCCAGTTTAGTTCTTCTGTCTTCCAATATTTAGCTATGGTTATTCTAGTGGTAGTACATAATATTTTAATAAAAGTGTTTATGTGTGAGTTAAATCTTGTTCATGCATTAGTGCCTGTGTTGGAGTGAGCGCGATCTGTTCATCTAATGTTGTACTTAATAGTTTTGAAAGGTCTTGCCATATTTTTTCAATTTTTGGGAATTCCAACCACATATGGATATAAGATCCTGTTACCATGCATCCTCTGTAGCAGTTTCTGGAACTACCCTTTACTAGATGAGCTGTCTTTGCATGCGTCAAGTACCATCTGAAAGATGTTTTCATTATATTCTCTCTTAGATCTGCAATAATAAACATCTTGTTCCAGTTGTCACTCTCAAATTCTCTCTCAGTGTCTGCTTCCCATTTTAACATTATAGGGGGTTTGGATTTAATTTTTGCCTCTTGAATGGAAATATACATTCGTGTAATAGCTTTCTTAGGTCTTTGGTATGCAGTGCATAAACATTCCAGAGTTGTTTGACAGTCGTGTGTATCCGCTGCTCCCAAATACTTACGCATAGCCAAAGCAGTTTTTTATGGGAGGAACCAGTGTGTTGGTGTGGGATCTAATTTTCGATGAAGTTGTATAAAAGATAATATTTTACCGTTAAACATCATATCTGCTACTCTATATAGCCCCTTATTTTCCCATTTCTTTATGAGGTGCTTGAATTCTTCATTTACTATATACTTTAAGGGAATTGTTAATGATTTTTTAGAAAAAAGTTTTTCCATCTGTAGGGTTTTTGTCCATTGTTGTATGGTAAAATTTGTAATCTTATTCTGGTAAGGTTTATTTCTATTGTGTGTATCTTTGCTCAAAATAATACTATCTGGTGTTTCATATCCCCCCATTTCTGCTTCCCATGCGGGCCAGAGTATATCTCCCTGTCGTATAGAGTTTTGAGCCTGTCTTGCAGCTGTGTAGTAGTCATGCTAATTAGGAGCTCCCAACCCTCCTGTCTAACTAAAGATTATCCAAGTCTAGAGAGTTACTTTTTAATGGGAGGACTTTGAATAGATATAAAATCTTAGGTAAAACCGTTATTTTTATAGAGGACAATCTCGCATACCAAGAAAACCCACATTTCCTCCATTTCTCTAAATCTGATTGTATTGTTTTAAATAAGTGGATATAGTTATATGCATACAATTTTGAGTAATGAGTTGTTCATTTTATCCCTAAATATTTGAATCCTTCTGACACCCATTGAAAGTTGAAATTTGCCTCAATTAGTTTAATGGTATGTTTAGGTATGGCTATTGGGAGAGCTTCACATTTTTCAGCATTTATTTTATAACCTGAGATCTCTGAGAATAATGGTAGTGCATGATATAAATTAGGAAGTGACAGCAGTGGCTTCGATATAGTTAGCAACACGTCGTATGCAAACAAGGTGATTTTATGGTGATTTTTTCCTATTTCTAATGCAAATATATTCGGTGAATTACATATATTTGCACAATGCAAAGATTAAGGGCAAGAGTGGGCATCCTTGTCTAGTAACATTAAGGATGCATATATTTTCTGATTGGTGTACAATGGCTCTGACTTGGGCAGTATGTGCGGAATATAAATTTTTGATAGCTTCGAAAAATCACAATAGCATATACTTCCAATCAGCTCTATCGAATGCCTTCTCCGCATCTAAAGATAGGTTCAGAGAAGGCACTCCTCAGTCATGAAGGAAGTCTATTACCGAGACCATTCTGCGTATATTATCAGGGGTTTCCCTTTCCTTGATAAATCCCAATTGATCGAGGTGTATAATGGTAGGGAGAACATGCATAAATCTATTAGCTAATATTTTTGTAACTATTTTGAGGTCTTGGTTGATAAGGGAGACTGGCCTATAACTGGCACAGAATGTAGGATTTTTTCCTTGTTTCAGGATTACCACAATCCTAGCTTGAAGAAGATTTAATGGAATCTCCTTTCCCTCCATAACATGGTTAGCGAACACCACCAAATAGGGGATCAATATATCTCTAAATGCTTTATAATATTCCCCCAGGAATCCATCCGGTCCTGGGGCTTTACCAGGAATAAGGTATTTTATAGCCGCTAGTACCTCTGCATGAGTAATTTTAGCATTTAATGTTTCTTGGTCTTCTTTTGTTATAGGCTTCATATTTGCCTTCTCTAAAAAAGAGTTAAATGTTATTTGCGTAGAGTGAGTATGATGTACTTTTTTACAATCGTATAATTTACTATAGTACTGAGCAAATGTGTCAACAATCTCCAGGGGTGGGAGGTTAAATAACCCAAAGAGTTTTGTATTATTGGAATGGAGAGTGTTTGGTAGTTATCTCTTATTCTCTTCGCTAAATATTTGTCTGGCTTATTGGCGAATATAAAGTAGTTTTAGTAGTTTAATTTGTGTGCTGTTTTTATAGATTGCTCATTTAGTATTGAGTTTAATTTCTGTTTTTTGCTTGTAAGTTGTGCTAGTGTGATTTTGTTGGCTTATGGGATTTTTCTAGGGAATCTATTTCCACATATATTTGCTTCATAAGAATATCATTTTTCCCCTATATACTGCCTTCTCTTTAATCAATATTCCCCTAATCACTGATTTGTGTGCAGCCCATGGTGAAATAGGGTTTTCCGTGGAATCTATATTTATCTGCCAGTCTTCTTTTAGATTTTGGAGAAGTTTGTCTTTTATATGTGGATTTTTATTGCAGGAAGGGTCATATGTCCAAGTTTTTATCCGTTTTGGGTATGATAGATCTCCTAAATTTAATTGTGTCATAGAATGATTTGACCATACACAGGGATGAATATCTATCGATTGTATAATTGGTTGGAGGATCTGACTAGTATAGATATAGTCTATTTTCGTATAGCTGTTGTGTGCTAATGAAAAAAAGGTGGTATCATTAGTGTTCCCATGTAGCGTGTTCCAAGTATCTTGCAAAGTATGTTGATTTAGCGACTCCAAGATGTTTTTAGCAACTGTACATTGTCTTTGTTTTTTTTTTAGTTAATGTACATTGTACTTTCTTGTTAATGATTGGAGGTCTATATTAAAAACCCCCGCCAAGATTATCCGCATCCTGGACCAGCTGGTTAGTGAATTAGAGATAGTATTGAAGAATGTCTTGTTGCTAGTTAGGAGCATATATATATTACAGAGAAGTATGTCTACTTCCCGTATTTGGCCAAATACTAAAATATATCTACCTTCCTTATCTGAGATAGTTTCGCTATGTGTAAACGGTATGGAAGAGTGTATTAAGATAGAAACTCCCCTTTTTTGGAGTCAAGGGTTGGTGAAAAGTGTTATTTAAAATGGATGACACAGTTAATATAAATATTTACAACCCTGTGTATTATCTGATTATATGGGTAAGTTGTTCCATTTTTTATATTAGTTGTGCATTAAGTAGTTTATGCACACTTAATTATTTTATCTTTATTATTGGTATTATTGTATTGTTAACTAATCTCTTTATTCTTGTACAAATCTATGTACACTTTAACTATATCTACGCTTACGTTTATAATTTACTAGTTAAGGTATCCAAACTGGTAGAATGAATTATGTTCCTGTACATATAGGAGTTTTAAAAGTCTTTGTTGTACTTGTAAAGTTTATAGTATAATAATATGGGAATGTGTGTAATAACACTGGATTCTGTGACCTTGAATCTTATTTCATTTTAGTTTAATCTTTTTACATTTAAATGAAAGTAATTTGCTTTGATTGCCACAGTGTTATATTCCTATGCAAACATCGGCTTATGTATTTTTAAATGTAAGACGTGTCACATGATCCAATGTTAAGAAGAAGATTGGTCTGATTTGTCGGGATTGCTGCACAGACTGACCAATCAGCGTCTGCCATTTACTCACACCCACAAATACAAGTTTTAAATAAAGCCCAGGATGCTATTGTAGCCCAAACCACTGACAAAAAAGTAACTAATGATAACTAATTATATAAACTTTGAAATGCATAAGGTGTTTTGTGGGCATTGTGTTACTGGCAGATACTGAATAAGCAGTTATTAAAGGGACATTAAACCAAAACATTTTCTTTCATGATTCAGATAGAGAATACAATTTTAAACAACATTCCAATTTACTTCTAGTATCTAATTTGCTTCATTCTTTAGATATCCTTTGTTAAAGAAATAACAATACACATGGGTGAGCCAACCACATGAGGAAAATATGTGCAGCCACCAATCAGAAGCTACTGAGCCTGTCTAGATATGCTTTTCAGGAAGGAATATAGAGAGAATGAAGCAAATTAGATAACAGAAGTAATTTAGAAAGTTGTTTAAAATGGTATTCTCTATCTGAATCATGAAAGAAAAAAATGTGTTCAATGTCCCTTTAAATGTGTTTACACTATTGGAAGCTTGTTTGCTTTTTTTTCCCTTTGATCATTGTCCCGGGGTTGCGTTGGATTCTTACAAGACATATACGTGCTGTGGGGTCAGGCTACTCTTCTCTCCCTCTCTTGACAGGGCAATATACTTGTGAAAAAGTTATGGAGATTAGGCGCTTAATCTGCAAAAGGGATAAAGGTGTGTATGGAGGTCGTTAGCTAAATATGTAGAAAAAACTGGACCTTGGACAGAATAAGTGAAAAATTCTTCTACAATTTATTTTCAAAATAAAAACATGATAATACCAAGATAAAATAAATCACAATCCCTAAGTGTTGCAACACTATATCGATCAATTCATAAAATTTCTAAAATTCAGATATACATTTGTTTCATACACAAATAAAAGGATTTATCTGCTCTTTTGTATCCTTTGTTCAAAGATTTTAGATAGAATGTATTCTTTTATTTCAACACAATTAATAATATTTGTCTCTATTTGATATTTTATATCTATATTTCATCAACTTTAAAATTACAAATATGTAGCAAAAACTAACAATTAGTTAAAACAATTTAAATGCAAGATTATAAATGGTGTCCCCACAATGGCTGTTTACTTATATTGGTTGTAATTTTGTGTATCTAAAAAGTTCATCAAAGCATTTGTAAGTAATTGGAGATAAATTACTGAGGGCTGTGTTCTTTATCCTTATATTTATGTTGTGATATATTACGGTTTCACAGTTACCTCTTTGTATCCTCAGTGAGCTTAATTTGTAGAAAAGGAATGTTCCAAACAGTGTTTAGGGGTGATTTTCTTACCCTCTCTTTTTTAGGGCAATATACTTACCTCATAGGATTTAGGTGAGGTTTGGTGAGTACCCCTTTCATATATTCTCACTGGGATTCGTTCTGGGTATGCTCTCCCTTGGGACAGTGTACATCGCTTGGTTATAGATTCTACGTGGAAGTAGTTCTTGACATTGTTTTTTCTTGTGCACTTAGATCATTTCGTGTTTTGTGTGTATATATATATACTTTGGAGCCCTTTCCACACAAATACATTTAACCCCTTAACGACTGAGGACGTGCAGGGTACGTCCTCAGAAAAAAGGCAGTTAATGCCTGAGAACGTACCCTGCACGTCCTCAGTGTGGAAAGCAGCTGGAAGCGATCCTGCTCGCTTCCAGCTGCTTTCCGGTTATTGCAGTGATGCCTCGATATGGAGGCATCCTGCAATAACCTTTTTAAGTAATCCGGTGCAGAGAGAGCCACTCTGTGGCCCTCTCTGCACCGGAGATCGGTGGCTACCTGCGTTGGTGGGTGGGAGCCGGACCGGGAGGCGGGTGGCGGCCATCGATGGCCCTGTTGATGTGAAGGGGGGCGGGATCGTGGGCGGGGGTGGCTGGGGGCGCGCACGGGCGCGCGCGTGCACGGGAAGGGTGGGGGCGGGCGCGTGCACGGGAGGGAGCGGGTGGGAACCGCTACACTGCAGAAAATATTGAAATAAAAAAGATAAAAATATAGTAAATTAAAATAATCAGCAAGGTGGTGGGGGTTTGTCTGTGGGGGGTGGGGGGGGGGCGGAAGCTACACTACAGAAAAAAAAAAACAAAGAAAAAAAAAGCACTTTTTATTGTAAACTGGGTACTGGCAGACAGCTGCCAGTACCCAAGATGGCCCCCAATAAGGCAGAGGGGCGGGTTAGAGAGCGGTTTTGGGGGGGATCAGGGAGGTTGGGGGCTAAGGGGGGATCCTACACAGTAGCATATGTAAATATGCTAAAAAAAAAATTCATTTTTTTTTTAAAACCCTTTTATTTTTGTACTGGCAGACTTTCTGCCAGTACTTAAGATGGCGGGGACAATTGTGGGGTGGGGGAGGGAAGGGAGCTGTTTGGGAGGGATCAGGGGGTGGGATGTGTCAGATGGGAGGCTGATCTCTACACTAAAGCTAAAATTAACCCTGCAAGCTCACTACAAACTCCCTAATTAACCCTTTCACTGCTAGCCATAATACACGTGTGAGGCGCAACAGGATTTAGTGGCCTTCTAATTACCAGAAAGCAACGCCAAAGTCATATATGTCTGCTATTTTTGAACAAAGGGGATCCCAGACAAGCATTTACAACCATTTGTGCCATAATTGCACAAGCTGTTTGTAAATGATTTCAGTGAGAAACCTAAAATTGTGAAAAATTTTACGTTTTTTTTAATTTGATCGCATTTGGCGGTGAAATGGTGGCATGAAATATACCAAAATGTGCCTAGATCAATACTTGTCTACTACACTACACTAAAGCTAAAATTAACCCTACAAGCTCCCTAAAAGCTCCCTAATTAACCCCTTAACTGCTGGGCATGATACACTTGTGGTGCGCAGTGGCATTTAGCAGCCTTCTAATTACCAAAAAGCAACGCCAAAGCCATATATGTGTGCTATTTCTGAACAAAGGGGATCCCAGAGAAGAATTTACAACCATTTATGCCATAATTGCACAAGTTGTTTGTAAATAATTTCAGTGAGAAACCTAAAGTTTGTGAAAAAATTTGTGAAAAAGTGAACAATTTTTTGTATTTGATCGCATTTGGCGGTGAAATGGTGGTATGAAATATACCAAAATTGGCCTAGATCAATACTTTGGGATGTCTACTAAAAAAAAATATATAAATGTCAAGGGATATTCAGGTATTCCTGAAAGATATCAGTGTTCTAATGTAACTAGCGCTAATTTTGGAAAAAAATGGTTTGGAAATAGCAAAGTGCTACTTGTATTTATGGCCCTATAACTTGCAAAAAAAGCAAAGAACATGTAAACATTGGATATTTCTAAACTCAGGACAAAATTTAGAAACTATTTAGCATGGGTGTTTTTTGGTGGTTTTAGATATGTAACAGATTTTGGGGGTCAAAGTTAGAAAAAGTGTGTTTTTTTTCCATTTTTCCTCATATTTTATCAATTTTTTTTTATAGTAAATTATAAGATATGATGAAAATAATGGTATCTTTAGAAAGTCCATTTAATGGCGAGAAAAACGGTATATAATATGTGTGGGTACAGTAAATGAGTAAGAAGAAAATTACAGCTAAACACAAACACCGCAAAAATGTAAAAATAGCCTTGGTCCCAAACGGACAGAAAATGGAAAAGTGCTCTGGTCACTAAGGGGTTAAACATGACATTTTTAAATAAATTTTAATATTTGTTTAATATGTTTTTCTTTGTTTTTAGTGTAATTAATTTAAATTCCAATGTTTTTCACTTAAAAGAAAATGTTCTCTGTACTTCTAAATCGATATTCTATTTATACATTGCTATTTTACAAAACATAATATATATATACTGTATATACAAACACATATTTTACACATTTTTTTCTACGTGAAGAACATTGGAATGTAAAATATTCATAGCTCAGGTTTAGCACTGTAGGTTTATGCGTGTCCTTTGTCCCAACTGTTAGAGGCAGAGGAAGAAACTATCGACTCTCTTTCCTATTTGTTCAATGCAATGACAACTTTATATGATGAACCATTAGCTGCCTTTATAGATGAATTGCTCATGTTACATTTTCTTATTCTATTAAAGATTTGTCTAAACTAGTCATCTAGAAAGAGCTAAATAAGACCCCATTATTTTTCATCCTTAATATTTGCTGTCACTTCATTCTACAGTTCCTGCAGCAATCCATGTATTTTACATATTTCTTCTTAATCCAAACATGTGGAAAGTGTTTCATCCCCAAAACCATTATCTCAAACACAAATAATGTTTATAGTGTAGTAAAGAGGACCATATGCTTCTGACATGCCCTATTTGTCATAAGAAGATATCGGTTTCCAGGTCACCAGAGCACTTGGAATTCTCACCTATTTCTACTATGGCGTCCAGTTATTTTATTATTTCTGCTGCCCTCAGCTGGGAAGATAATCAACTCTTCACAGATGTTGTTGTTGATTCAGAGCTTTGTGGGAGTTAACGTTGCCTCCCATTCAATACTAACAATTCAGAAGGTTTGGGGAAAAATCCTTTTAATTTAATGGAAACTGAAACTCTACCACCTCATGCAAAGTACTATTGACTGATCTGTTGCCAGGTTCAAAGATACCCTATGGCAGAGTTTAACCTGAGCCTGAACAGCAAGACTTATGTAGATATATCCTGGAAAATCTCAAGAATGTTTTATTCATCATGTAAATTGAGTCATAGCTAACACAATAAAGTGTACTCTCTGCTTTATAAACAGTGAAATCTCTCACTAAAACCTGTGACATTTTATATAAGAGGCATTTTCCTAATAAAATTGGGCACTTCAGTTTCAGTTTTTACACTTGCAGTACTCTTAGGGCAATCAGAAAGGTCATTTTGAAAAGTTGCACAGACAGAAAGTAGATGGATTAATCTACTAAATATAATAAAAAATAGCTTAAAAACTTAACCTTTATACCCAAAATATATCACTTTTATCTAAAGCAATATATTAATTCTTTATTTTGATGAATGAAAACAAAATAAAAATACATTTATTTAAAACTTTTATTGAATAGTTATTCATATTTTTTACATTCAACACAAAATGACCATAACTCTTCTCACATGGTAAATAAATATGTGTGTTGTATATTCTGTCACACTAATATATAAGGACATATTTCTGAGAATAATTAAATTTAACCCATGACTATAAACAGGTACCGAGTGGTCAGTACATGATACAGTTAATCAGTCAAGTGTGTTTATAGACTGGAAACCGGTTTTTATCTAGTTAGTTTTGTTTTTCTTGCTATCATTAATTTAGCTCTAATATTCATCTCAGGTCTGAAAAGAATGATGTAACATTTGGGAACAAAGATACAGCAGAGGAGTCCGGCGCTAGATGACAATATAGCGAATAGCTCTACTGACACCATGTATTTGCCTTTGGTGCTGATGTACACTGGGATAAAGGTGACCCACACACTACAGAACACCAGCATGCTGAAGGTGATGTACTGAGCTTCATTGTAAGTGTCCGGCAGTCTCCTTGCAAGAAAAGCTACCATAAAGCTCAAGAGCGCCAAGAACCCCACGTAACAAAGCTCAATACAGAATGCAACAACAGACCCTTCATTACACTGTAATACAATCTTGCCGACTTCTGCTTGAGTATCATAGACTGGGAATGGAGGAGACAGTAGAAGCCACACAACAGATATCAAAACTTCTCCAAAGCAGCAGATCAGTAGCAGCATGATAGGCAGATGTTTGCCAGACCACTTCCTTAAGTTTCTGTCTGGTTTTGTAGTATAAAATGCCAAGATAACAATGACTGTTTTAGCCAATAGGGAAGAAAGGGCAACTGCAAATGTACTCCCAAAGGCTACTTGACGAACAAGACATGACACGTTTGTTGGGCGTCCAATAAATAACAAGGGGCTTAGAAAGGACAGAATGAGGGAAATGAGGAGGCTGAAGCTGAGGTTCTGGTTATTGGCTTTTACAATGGGGGTGTCTTTGTGCTTAATAAATATCACAAAGACAGTGGAAGTGACAGTAGACAATAACCCAGCAGAGGCGGCAAGAATTGTTCCTAATGTATCATGGTAAGACAGGAACTCTATGGTCTTCATGATGCATACATCTCTCTTTTCATTTGACCAATGAGTCTCATCACACTTGATGCAATTTTCCATATCTGTTAAGACAAAATAAACAGCATAAACTGATTACATTGCACTTGTGCTCAGTAGCTATAGAGTTGTATAGTGAGATAACCTAAAGCGTAATGTGCTGCAAGTGATTCAGAGCTTATTATTATAGCACAACTGAAATGCCATCTGTGTCACACTGAAGGCTTTTAAGTGAGCGACATTATCTATGCAGCTTTAGTGGATATGTTTTTAAATATGTTTATTAGTCATGATAATGTATAATTGTTAGAGATATGTTTATTGTCATGATAATGTATAATTGTTAGAGATATGTTTATTGTCATGATAATGTATAATTGTTAGAGATATGTTTATTGTCATGATAATGTATAATTGTTAGAGATATGTTTATTGTCATGATAATGTATAATTGTTAGAGATATGTTAAGTAGTCATGATAATGTATAATTGTTAGAGATATGTTTATTGTCACGATAATGTATAATTGTTAGAGATATGTTAAGTAGTCATGATAATGTATAATTGTTAGAGATATGTTTATTGTCATGATAATGTATAATTGTTAGAGATATGTTTATTGTCATGATAATGTATAATTGTTAGAGATATGTTTATTGTCATGATAATGTATAATTGTTAGAGATATGTTTAATAGTCATGGTAATGGATAGCAGTGAAGGTTTTAAGGGATGTTGCACTATAAAATTAGTGTTCCAAATGTCCGATATGTACTGCATAGTATTAAATGTAGGGGAAATTGTTCCATCATGTTTCTGTATATTGCAAATAGCTGTTTTTGCTTTTTAAAAACATCACATGTTATTCTCCAGGACATACCCATAGCAACGGCTGACTCTGCAAGTAAAGCTTTTCTGCTAATGCTATCTATGCTAGGCATTAAATGCTAATTATGGCTATTGTGACAAATGAGCACAATCAGCTTTTTTAGATACAACATCTCTCTTTCCTTTCCACCCCCACTAGGAGATTAGTCAGTGCTGTTATCTCCTGTTTTGTCTTCAACCTAGCTTTTATTCAGATACAATGTTCGTCACTCATATATTCAGTCTAGGCATCAATACAACAGGCAAAAGTAGCTATTTCAAATAACAAAATAATTGTAAACTATTATTATTTTTATAGCAATGAATGACATCAATACAATGTCCCTTTTGTACTGTTTTTAGAGAGAATGTTTACAGCTTAAAAGGACATGAAAATGTTTCTTTTATAAATCAGATAGTTTATTAGTGCTGTGGAATATGTTGGAGATCCGCAAACAAATGATAATAATAATTATATTATAATAATACAATTTAAATAACTTTCCAATTAAAGGGGCAGTCTACACCAGAATTGTTATTGTTCTAAAATATAGATAATCCCTTGTTTACCCATTCCCTAGTTTTGCATAACCAACACAGTTATAGTTATATATTTTTTACCTCTGTGATTATCTTGTATCTAAGCTTCTGCAGACTGCCCCTTTATTTGTTCTTTTGACAGACTTGCAGTTTAGCCAATCAGTGATGGCTCCCAAGTAACTTCACGTGCACGAGCACCGTGTTATCTATATGAAAAACATGAACTAACACCCTCTAGTGGTGAAAAACCTGTTAAAATGCATTCTTAAGAGGCGGCCTTCAAGGTCTAAGAAATTAGCATATGAAAGTTAAGCTTTCAACTAAGAATACCAAAAGAACAAAGAAAAATTGGTGATAAAAGTAAATTGGAAAATTGTTTAAAATTGCATGCCCTATGTGAATCATGAAAGTTTTTTTTGGACTAGACTGTCCCTTTAACTTCTATTATCTAATTTGCTTTAGACTCTTAGTATCCTTTATCAAAAAGCAGGTAGACTCAAGGGCAGCAATGTACTACTGGAAGCCAGGGAGTAGAAACGCATGGGAACGGAGTTCCTGCACTATTTTTGCAGGTGGAACTAAGTTCCCCCTAGACAGAGAACAGAAATGCTTCAGTAAACACTGCTTCTGCTGGTGGGAATTGCTGGAGCACAGTCTGGTTAGAGGGATAGTGAGATCCTCTAGTAATGGTCACGAACACTTCCTACAAAACACTAAATACAAGCCTGTCAGCGATCCTGCTGTGTGATCAACCTGCACTGTGTGTAACACAAGGTGCTTACCTTTCTATGTGGCTTGCTCTGGGGTTATTTAGCTCCACACAGCAGAAATAGCAGTATGGAACCTTAAGTGGGTGAGACTCTATGACAGAGGAGGATTCTCAGGCCCAAATGCAACCATTTAACAATTCATTGATTTTAATTTGCTTTCATTAACCAAAGTGTAAAGATTCTAAACATATAAATGCTGTGTGTGTGGGCGTGTGTGTATAAAACTATATAAATTGTGAGGGGGTGGAAATTTTTGGTGAGTTCCCACACTTTTTTGTAACTGCTGATTGGTTGCTACACATATATTCCTCTTGTTATTATTTCCTGTGATGTGTTCAGCTTCCTTTCTGAATCATGAAAGTCTAATTTTGACTTTGCTGTCTATTTAATATTTAGGTTTAGGGTAAGATCTAGAGGTTGTAAAATCATTAAATATAATCAACACTGAAAAGCTGGGTTCCATATTGTGATAATAAACATCTAGCATAACCATTACAAATGCTGAAAACTTATCATGTAATTAGAGGGCAATTTATAGACCACTGAGATTGAATTTTCGCCAATTTTGAGGTGGCAAAAGATTAGGAATTGTTAAATATGGCGTTCAGGTTCTCTTGTGAGAACCATCAGCCACAGTGGGTCGAAAGGCTTGCAAAGCCTTTGATAAATCGACCCCTTAATGTCAATAAAGCAATTTGTGATATTTTACACAAACACATTAGCACTATCTCAATATTATTAACTCAATATTTTGGTTTCATTGATAAGACAGAGTGTGCAATCTTAAACTATTTTCCAATTTCCTTCTATTATCAATTGTTCTTTATTTTTTTCTGACAAATTTCAAAGTTATGTCTTTTTCCAATCCTCCTGTATCATGTGACATCTATCAACCAATCACAAATGCATATATCTATATTCTCTGCATTCTTGCACATGCTCAGTAGGGGCTGGTGATTAAAAAAGTGTAAATATAAAAAGAGTGGGCACATTTTGTTAATGGGAGTAAATAAGAAAGTTGTTTAAAATCATTTGCTCTATCTGAGTCATGTAAGTTTCATGACTTGAGTGTCCCTTTAAGCAGAGATTTAATAAATCTGAGGATAAAAGTGTAACACCAGAATAAGAAGCCATGTTCGCAAGTTGGAGGGTAGAAGGGGAAGGAATAATTATGTAAGAACTTTTTATAGGGTAGTGGACTAATGGAATAGACTTCCATTAGAGGAGGTAAGGACAAATTCTTTCACGGAATGCAACATTGCCTGCTATGTGCATAAAAGTATCCTGAGAATTAATTAAGTATAACATTCTGATTGGAATGTGTACAGGGTAAATTGGCCTTTTGGGTATAAAAATTAGTAAATTAATTAGTAAATTACATTTATTTGTAGGTGTTTTACTTGTATTTGTATGTATTTACTTTCTGTGATGTCACTTCCTGTGATGTCGTTGAATATGCAAATTAATGCACACTATGAAATATTTTGTCAGTTCTACAAATGTGTATTCTTTTGGTGTGTATGTGTATATGCGTGTGTGTATGTGCGTGTGTGTCTGTTTGTGTGTGTGTGTATATGTGTATGTGTGTTTATATATGTGTGTGTGTGTGTGTGTGTGTGTTTGTGAGTGTATGTGTTTGTTTGTATATGTATGTGTGTGTCTGTGTGAGTGTGTGTTTATGTATGTGCATGTGTGTATATTTGTGTGTGTATGTATGTGTTTTTATATGTGTGTGTATGTGTGTGTAAATGAGTTTGTGTATATGTGTGCGTATATATATCTGTGTTTATGTGTAGATATATATATGTATGTGTGTGTGTGTATGTGTGTATATATGTGTGTGTATGTGTGTGCATATGTGTGTGTATACATGTATGTGTGTAAATGTATGTGTGTGTTTGTGGGTGTATTTATTTGTGTGTGTGATTAAATATGTGTTTTTGTGTATGTGTGTGTGTAAATACAGGTGAAACTCGAAAAATTATGCAAAAGATCATTTATTTCACTAATGCAACTTAAAAGGTGAAACTAATATACGAGATAGATTCATTACATGCAAAGCAAGATAGTTCAAGCCGTGATTTGTCATAATTGTGATGATTATGACTTACAGCTCATGAAAACCAAAAATCCACAATCTCAGAAAATTAGAATACAGGTGGCCCTCGTTTTACAACGGTTCAATTTACACCGTTTCAGAATAACAACCTTTTTTTCCAGTCATGTGACTGCTATTAAAAAGCATTGAGAAGCAGTTCATTTATTAAAATGGCCAGTAGGTGGAGCTGTCCGCTTGTGTTGCAGCAAAGCCAAGCAAGCTGAAATTAATCAGTTTAACCAGACCTGAGCTATCAAACAGATTTCAAAGGAACAGGATCTTCCTGCATATAAATCAGTCCAGATTGGAATGCATAGAAAGAACTGTTTGCAGAAAAATGCAAGTGAAGTCTGTGTTGTGTGATTATTTTATTAGGTTTATAATGCTGTTTAGCAAATGTTTTTGGTCATTTAACTTAGTTTAATTATATATTCTGTATTGTGTGATTATTTTATTAGGTTTATAATGCTGTTTAGCATTTAAAGTCTTCATTTCACAGCTTTAAAAATAATGTATTATGTGTTACTTATGACAATTCTGAGAGGGACCTGGAACCTATCTCCCTCACTTCCCATTGACTTACATTATAAACTGGGTTTCAATTTATAACGGTTTCAATTTACAACCATTCCTTCTGGAACCTAACCCCGGCGTAAACTGAGGGCTATCTGTATTGGGAAAAAGTGCAATATTCTAGGCTCAAAGTGTCCCACTCTAATCAGCTAATTAAGCCATAACACCTGCAAAGGGTTCCTACCTTTAAATGGTCTCTCAGTCTGGTTCAGTAGGAATCACAACCATGGGAAAGACTGCAGACCTGACAGTTGTGCAGAAAACCATCATTGACACCCCGTCTACCAGGAGATTTTAGAGCACTTCATGCTTCCTTCGGCAAACAAGCTCTATGGGGATGCTGACTTCATTTTCCAGCAGGACTTGGCACCTGCCCACACTGCCAAAATCACCAAAACCTGGTTCAATGACCGTGGGATTACTGTGCTTGATTGGCCAGCAAACTCGCCTGACCTGAACCCCATAGAGAATCTATGGGGCATTGCCAAGAGAAAGATGAGAGACATGAGACCGAACAATGCAAAAGAGCTGAAGGCCGCTATTGAAGCATCCTTGTCTTCCATAACAACTCAGCAGTGCCACAGGCTGATAGCTTCCATGCCGCGCCGCATTGAGGCCGTAATTGCTGCAAAAGGGGCTCAAACCAAGTACTGAGTACATACAGTATGCATGCTTATACTTTTCAGAGGTCTGATATTGTTCTATGTACAATCCTTGTTTTATTGATTTCATGTAATATTCTAATTTTCTGAGATTGTGGATTTGGGATTTTCATGAACTGATTTCATTATGACAAATCACAGCTTGAACTATCTTGCTTTGCATGTAATGAGTCTATCTCATATATTAGTTTCACCTTTTAAGTTGCATTAGTGAAATAAATTAACTTTTGCATGATATTCTAATTTTTCGAGTTTCACCTGTATGTATGTGTCTGTGTGTGTGCTTATGTGTGTGTATACGTGAATGTGTTTGTGTGTGTATGTGTGTGTGTGTGTGTGTGTGAATATCTATGTCTATGTGCGTGTATATGTGTGTGTATATGTTTGTGTGTGAATGTATATATGTGTGTGTGTATACATGTATATGTGTGTGTGAGTATGTATGTCTATGTGCATGTATATGTGTGTGTATATGTTTGTGTTTGTGTGTGTGTGAATGTGTATATGTGTGTGTATATACATGTATGTGTGTGTATATACAGTATATAAATTTCAAAAGTAGAATACATTGGGCTCCATATACTAAGCAGTGACTAAGCCTACTTACCGCAAGTTTAGCAGGAGCAGTCAAACGACCTCTGTGTCAGGACTTACCTATATATACCTGTATATACTCGCTTTGTTCTTAGAGACCAAGCATACTTATCTGATACCTGTATATACTCGCTTTGTTCTTAGAGACCAAGCATACTTACCTGATACCTTTGTATACTCGCTTTGTTCTTAGAGACCAAGCATACTTACCTGATACCTGTATATACTCGCTTTGTTGTTAGAGACCAAGCATACTTACCTGATACCTTTATATACTCGCTTTGTTCTTAGAGACCAAGCATACTTACCTGATACCTGAATATACTGGCTTTATTCTTAGAGACCAAGCATACTTACCTGATACCTGTATATACTCGCTTTGTTCTTAGAGACCAAGCATACTTACCTGATACCTGTATATACTGGCTTTGTTCTTAGAGACCAAGCATACTTACCTGATACCTGTATATACTCGCTTTGTTCTTAGAGACCAAGCATACTTACCTGATACCTGTATATACTCGCTTTGTTCTTAGAGACCAAGCATACTTACCTGATACCTGTATATACTCGCTTTGTTGTTAGAGACCAAGCATACTTACCTGATACCTTTATATACTCGCTTTGTTCTTAGAGACCAATCATACTTACCTGATACCTGTATATACTGGCTTTATTCTTAGAGACCAAGCATACTTACCTGATACCTTTGTATACTCGCTTTGTTCTTAGAGACCAAGCATACTTACCTGATACCTGTATATACTGGCTTTATTCTTAGAGACCAAGCATACTTACCTGATACCTTTGTATACTCGCTTTGTTCTTAGAGACCAAGCATGCTTACCTGATACCTGTATATACTCGCTTTGTTCTTAGAGACCAAGCATACTTACCTGATACCTGTATATACTCGCTTTGTTCTTAGAGACTAAGCATACTTACCTGATACCTGAATATGCTCATCTTGTTCTTAGCGACAAAGCATACTTACCTGATACCTGTATATACTCGCTTTGTTCTTAGAGACCAAGCATACTTACCTGATACCTGTATATACTCGCTTTGTTCTTAGAGACCAAGCATACCTACCTGATACCTGTATATACTCGCTTTGTTCTTAGAGGCAAAGCCTACTTACCTGATACCTGTATATACTCTCTTTGTTCTTAGAGACCAAGCATACTTACCTGATACCTGTATATACTGGCTTTATTCTTAGAGACCAAGCATACTTACCTGATACCTGTATATACTGGCTTTATTCTTAAAGGCAAAGCATACTTACCTGATACCTTTGTATACTCGCTTTGTTCTTAGAGACCAAGCATACTTACCTGATACCTTTGTATACTCGCTTTGTTCTTAGAGACCAAGCATACTTACCTGATACCTGTATATACTCGCTTTGTTCTTAGAGACCAAGCATACTTACCTGATACCTGTATATACTCGCTTTGTTCTTAGAGACCAAGCATACTTACCTGTTACCTGTATATACTCGCTTTGTTCTTAGAGACCAAGCATACTTACCTGACACCTGTATATACTTGCTTTGTTCTTAGAGACCAAGCATACTTACCTGATACCTGTATATACTCGCTTTGTTCTTAGAGACCAAGCATACTTACCTGATACCTTTATATACTCGCTTTGTTCTTAGAGACCAAGCATACTTACCTGATACCTGAATATACTGGCTTTATTCTTAGAGACCAAGCATACTTACCTGATACCTGTATATACTCGCTTTGTTCTTAGAGACCAAGCATACTTACCTGATACCTGTATATACTCGCTTTGTTCTTAGAGACCAAGCATACTTACCTGATACCTGTATATACTCGCTTTGTTCTTAGAGACCAAGCATACTTACCTGATACCTTTGTATACTCGCTTTGTTCTTAGAGACCAATCATACTTACCTGATACCTGTATATACTCGCTTTGTTCTTAGAGACCAAGCATACTTACCTGATACCTGTATATACTCGCTTTGTTCTTAGAGGCAAAGCCTACTTACCTGATACCTGTATATACTCACTTTGTTCTTAGCGACCAAGCATACTTACCTGATACCTGTATATACTCGCTTTGTTCTTAGAGACCAAGCATACTTACCTGATACCTGTATATACTCACTTTGTTCTTAGAGACCAAGCATACTTACCTGATACCTGTATATACTCGCTTTGTTCTTAGCGACCAAGCATACTTACCTGATACCTGTATATACTCGCTTTGTTCTTAGAGACCAAGCATACTTACCTGATACCTGTATATACTCGCTTTGTTCTTAGAGACCAAGCATACTTACCTGATACCTGTATATACTCGCTTTGTTCTTAGAGACCAAGCATACTTACCTGATACCTGTATATACTCACTTTGTTCTTAGAGACCAAGCATACTTACCTGATACCTGTATATACTCGCTTTGTTCTTAGAGACCAAGCATACTTACCTGATACCTGTATATACTCGCTTTGTTGTTAGAGACCAAGCATACTTACCTGATACCTTTATATACTTGCTTTGTTCTTAGAGACCAATCATACTTACCTGATACCTGTATATACTGGCTTTATTCTTAGAGACCAAGCATACTTACCTGATACCTGTATATACTCACTTTGTTCTTAGCGACCAAGCATACTTACCTGATATCTGAATATACTCACTTTGTTCTTAAAGACCAAGCATACTTACCTTGCCTCTGTGTAAGCTCACCATGTTCCTGAAGCTGTACCTACTTGGTATCCAGTGACAGTCTAACCAACAGTACCCTCTGTGTATCCTGTGCTTGCTGAGTATCCTTTGTCGGCTATGACAGTTACAGTTTTCCTTCAACCAGCTGTGTCTGCTGTACCTACCTGGTATTCTATGACATTATCACCCTCTAATGATCAATTCAAGCATCATTGTCTACTGGACTTTGTTACTGCAACCTACTAAAGTGTTCTGAACTTTATATTGGACTTTAGTGTTCTGCATTGGCCCTATGTTCAAACTTGCTGTATCTGTGATCTTCAATTTAAACTTTTAACTAGACATGTGCGTTTCAATTCGGAGATTCGGATCAATTTGAATTTCCGAATTACGGTAGTCCCGAATTTACAGAATAAATCCGAATTAGTTCGGATTTATTCGTTACATTTGGATGGCCATGGATTACACTAGTATTGTACAGTATATTAGGTTATATCACTCTGCTATGGGTTACACCTAATATACAGTACATAATACTAGTGTAATACACAGCACATGCCACCTAACACATACTGAAATTCCGAATTTCCGAATCGAACCGAACCGAATCCAGCCAAATTTATTCGAATCCGAATGAATCCGAAACAAATTCATTCTAATTTTTCCAAATTCGAATCGATCCAAACCGAAATTTCGAAAACATCCGAATCAATCCGAACCAAACCGAAACAAATTTTTCAGCCATGCACAAGTCTACTGCTAACCATCATACAGTAAAGCTTTAAAAATACTTTTTTTGTTCAGTGTATTTGTTCATGCATTCTGAGATCCCCACACCCAAATATCCTCACAGAATAACTCAGCCAAAAAAATTGAACTTGCAGAAATAGTCTATTCTTCAACACAGCAAGTAAATACTCTGGGGTCGAGAGCATACACTGTCTGCATTTAACATTGCACAAGCATTTATTCTGAAATGCTTGTGCAATGCCACCCCCTGCTCACTGGTGGCCAGTATCAGGGGCCATAAATCATGACAATAAAACAATAGGGCTCCAAAGCAGCAGCATCTGCTTAATAAATAGAGACCATTAACTCAATCTGGGAGTGCCGTACAAGAGAATTAGAACAAACTTGAACAGCAACTCCAAATTCCCCAGCAGGGTCCTACCCATTTACACCAGTATCCAGTTCACCTGTATCAGATTATACTGTTCATATTCTGTCTGAACCTCGAGTTACCTGAAACATTCAATGGGGATTGGTTCCAATCTTGGACTTTTATCACCTCTTGTCAGATTCTGTTTAATTGGTGATCCTTAATCCACATCTTGATTGACCTGATTGTGTGTCATGGGGCATTATCCTAATGGTAATCAAATCCTAAGAGTTAGGAAACGGTGTCAGATCAGAAGTAATCAAGTTTTCTTCCAGTATAGCCTTGTATGTGGCTTGATTCACGCTTCCTTCACAAATATAAATCAGTCCAAATCCAGGTCATCTTCTCTGATGAGTCCAATTTTCAGCTTTTCCCAATGCCCGCTTGTCTAATAGTTAGATGGAGACTGAAGAAGCCTAAAAGCCACGTTGTCTAGCCCCCACTGTGACACATGTTGGAGGATCGGTGATGATCTGGGGGTGCTTCAGCAAGGCTGGCATCGATAGATTTATCTTTGTGAAGGATGAATGAATCAAGTCATGTACAACAATATCTTAGAAGAAAACTTGTTTTTTTCTGCTCTGACAATATTCCCCAACTCTGAAGATTGGTTTTCCAGTAGGACAATGCTCCATGCCACACAACCAGGTCAATCAAGGTGTGGATAGAGGACCACCAGATCAAAAACTGTCAAAGCTGAGTTGCTTGAATTTGTGTGCCAGGAGTGTCATAAAGTCATCCAACAGCAATGTGAAAGACTGGTGGAGAGCATGCCAAGATGCATGAAAGCTGTGATTAAAAATCAGGATTATTCCGTTCAATATTGATTTCTGAACTCTTGCTAAGTTAAAAAAATAATATATAATATATAAAATAATATTATTTTGTTTAAAAATGAATATGAACTGCATCTTTTTTTGTTATTTTGACCAGTTGCAGTTTTCTGCAAATAAATGCTCTAAATGATGTCAGTAATTTATAGAATAAAAAAAAAATATTTATTTTACTCAAACACAAACCTATGAATAGTTAAACCGGAGTAACTGGTTATTTTGCAGGGGTCTCTTCATTTTTTTTTTTACAAAACTATATATATGATACTTGTAGTGATAGTTTAAAGGGACATTCCAATCAAAACTGAAATGCACATCAATTAATTAAAGGGACACTGAACTCAAATTTTTTCTTTTGTAATTCAGAAAGAGCATGCAATTTTAAGCAACTTTCTAATTTACTCCTATTATCAATTTTTCTTCGTTCTCTTGCTATCTTTATTTGAAAAAGAAGGCATCTAAGCTTTTGTGGGTTCAGTACTCTGGACAGCACATTTTTTATTGGTGGATGAATTTATCCACCAATCAGCAAGGACAACCCAGGTTGTTCACCAAAAATGGGCCAGCATCTAAACTTACATTCTTGCATTTTAAATAAAGATACCAAGAGAATGGAGAAAATTTTATAATAGGAGTAAATTAGAAAGTTGCTTAAAATTTCATGCTCAATCTAATTCACGAAAGAAAAATTTTGGTTACAGTGTCCCTTTAAGCTTTGGAAAGAAACATATTTACAATCTAAACTATAATTGTGTTTGTAATATCCATCGCCGTCGGCAGTTGCGCACGCATCTTCAAAGAAATGTTGGCAGCATGAGGCAGCCAACAGAATGTTGGCATGCGAAAAACAGCCAAAAAAAAAAACAACTAACCTCTCACACAAAGTAATAACCCCTAAACCGCAAAACCCCCACATTGCAATAAATCTAATTACCCTATTAACCCCTAAACCGCAAAACCCCCACATCGCAATACACCTAATAACCATATTAACCCCTAAACTGCAAAACCCCCACATTGCAATAAACCTAATTAACCCCTAAACCGCAAACCCCCAACATTGCAATAAACCTAATTACCCTATTAACCCCTAAACCGCAAAACCCCCTCATCGCAATAAACCTAAATAACCCCTAAACCACAAAACCCCCACATCGCACTAAACCTATTTTACCCTATTAACCCCTAAACCGCAGTGGAGGCTCCTCTATAGGAGCACTTGAGCATGTGAACCCCCTGCCCCTCACAAAAAACCCCAACCCCTGATGAACAAAAAAACCCAAAAAAAAGAGTGAGAAATAAAAAAAACTAATTACATTTTTAAACTTTATTTGCTAACTAAATAAAAAAATCCTCCAGGCTCCACTGCAGTTTTGACTAAAAAAACATTAAAATTGCAGTTTTTTAGGCTGAAGTGGAATGGGCTTTTGCCTAATACTTCTATCTATCGCACATGCTGTGCAGTGCGATAGATAGAAGTATAAGCAAAAGCACTTTCCACTTTAAAACTGCATTGACTGCAGCGCCACCTACAGGCCAGCCCATAGCCTTCCTAACTGCACAGCTCTTAGTATGCGAGAGCCAGCTGTCACGTGACACTCGCACACTAAGAGCTGTGTGTGTGTGGGAGGAGGAGCATTGTGGGCTTCCATTCAGACAAGGTGCAGAGGAGAGCAGAGAAGCTGCTGGAAGTTCACAGTTAGCTCCTGTTAGGTCTCAGAGTCAGAGATGGAAGTGAGATGTACACAGGAATTGGAGGTAATGTCATTGCTTGATATAATAGGATGGGATTGCCTCTCTATTAAGAGACTTTACATATTTTACTTGGATATGACTCATGTGCTGGATAGTGTTGTCTGTAGCCGTTAGAGGCTGTTTTTCATTTGCCTTTTGTCATTGCCCTGTTAATATATTTAAATATGCGGCAGCATATGTGTCACCCTGCTTTGTAGGAGAGTGGTTAGTGCTGGGATATATATATATATATATATATATATATATATATATATATATATATATATATATATATATATATATATATATATATATATATATATACATATATATAATATTAAATAATCCCAGCCAATGAGTCTTAGCAATTGTTTCAGCAAAATATTTTAATAGTTTCATGCCATGTCATAATCAATCTGACATAACTTAGAAAACCATTGGAGAGGACCAAAGACACACTCATACAGATCCACACAAACCCCATCCACCAAAAAACACATCCGCACCATATAATCCTAAAATAAAAGTACAAATCAAAGATGCAAATGAAAGAAACAATGAAGAAAACAATAACAGAAATACACCCCCAGGGCGTCCCCAGGGAGTGAAGGACAACAGCACCTGTCTAATATCCTGTAAGAAATCTTATAGTAATTCCATTTCAGGAAGGCACAAAATGATTCCCTTCACAAGAAGAATAAATTGTATCCAATGTGTTGAGAAAGTTAATACCACATAGTTATTTCACTTGTATCTGGATATTTTATAGTATGCTAGTATACAGTCCAGTCATTTGTAGCATGTGATGTCCTGTAATAGACTCATGAATGATACTTGTAAATACTGGAAATTACTAATGGTGTTAGAAGTCCGTGTTATATTCTATCACACAGGAAAGTTCAAGTTGTCATATAAGCGGCCCCATTTCTAATATGCAAACAGCTATTTATAAGCGAGGTAAACTCCGGCTGCAGATCCAACCTCACACACTTTTAATATTTTCACTCACGGTAAGTACGCTAACATAGCATGTAAAATCACAAATGCTCAGTGTGTAACCCAAACCAGGGGGTTCACTGTAGATGTCAGTTAAGGTACCTTGTATATAGCTGGTAAACTCCTCACCGCAAACCAAGGAAATAGCGATAGATGATATTACCTATACCAATCAGTTCTAGTATCTGCAGTACTACCATGAGACTTGTCAGCAGCGTGTTTGTTCAGTGTGGCAATGGATCACAATCAGGATACTCCCATCTCGCTACCTCCGTCTTAGAAGCCGTTAGCTGTCAGCATACAGGATGGCTGAGACTGCACAGGTAAGGTCAGGTGCAAGCGTCCAGGCTGATTCCGACGCGCGTTTCAGGGACTCCGCCCCTTTGTCAAGGAAATGTACAGGTGCTTGTGAGGAGGTATTATTTGAACAAATTTTACCAAAAGCTTATTGGACCATGCATTCACTCCCCCTTCACGTCACAAGCTCTCCATGCACGTCACTATCATTCAAAAATATATGGAACTACGGATGTGTAATATCCTCACAAATAGCGCACTACCATTATATATCAAAGAAAAGAAAACAGGGCTAACATATAAATCACAAGGTGTACTCCTATCCCTTTAACCCATGGTCTGTGTAAGTCAGATCCATGGTTATATTTCAAGAAAAAGTGCTCATTTTTGGAACAATCTGAACTAGTAAGGAGACACCAAATGTTATGTGAAGGCACAGACTACCCCTCACCGTCCGGAACAATAGATCTGTGACATAAGGGTAATAATCCCTATTAATTAAAGTAAGCTTACCTAAATTAATATAGAGAACAAAGAAAACTTTTTAATTTATTTGCTAAAGTAATGGTGCCATACATACAAGGGGTTACCCAGATAAAACCATCGGATATATAGATACCTAATGTCTTGGGGAGGTAAGAGTCTAACATTCTATTTGGAATCAAGACAGAGTTACTTAAATCTGCTAGGGAGTATTGGAAGGGTGCCCTAGCATATTATCACCACTAAAGTGACCCAGTGCATAATATGAAGTAAGTGTTAAAGGATAATTATAAAATAATCCCAACACTATATACACATATATTTAGCACAATTTTTTTAGGGAGACCTCAGTGAGTCCAAAGCATTTCACATCATGTAGACTACATATATCAAAATGTTTCGTTACCACAAATCCAATATTCCACATATTACCTAGATAAAATGTATTCCTATTGTCAAAAAGTGAGATACCCAAACTACTACCGTTACAATCTCGACATGATATGATGACCATGTCTGAGATCCAGGGAGTATATTCAAGTTGACATATGTTGTGGACAGGAAATATCTGCACAAGAGCTCACTAGACAGGATTAATTGTCATTTGGTACCTAACACTCAGGCTGAAACATGAACAGATTCAAATAAAGTTACCCCAAGAGATATCGCTATTGAGGCCTTTGGGTGTCATGGTATCAAGTTTCCTGATCCGCTGGGCTTCTTTTTTAAATAATAATTTCTGTCTGTCCCCACCTCTACGTAGAGGGGGTACCCCATCAACAATTTGGAATCTCAATTGGCTTTTATTATGTGAAAATCTTGTGAAATGATGCGCTACCGGGGCATCTTCATCGTCTTTGCCTATAGCTGCTTTATGTTGACGTACCCTGTCTCTGGCTGTTTGAGTGGTCTCACCTACATAGGCCAGGCCACACGGTCACTTGATCACATATATCACATATTTCGAGATACAGTAGAACCTCCCTTTGATGGGTATTCTCTTGCCTGAAAGAGGGTGAGTGATACAATCCCCTTGTTGCATTGAATGGCACAAGGCACAATTCATGCATTTCAATTGGTTTCTTTGTCGGACCCCAGTCAGTACGAATTAATGTGTCGCTTAAGTTTCTATTTCGTCTGAAAGAAAAAATAGTATAGTATAATAGTATAGTATAATACTCTTGAGTCCTCTGCTGTGGAAACCAAAATGACTTACAAATGGTACCGAGAATTTCTTAGGGGTAGGATTCTTTTTCGTTAAGAGGCTCAACCTATCAATATCCATAACTTTCTTCATGTTATGTGTCAGAACTTCAGTGGGATAGCCTCTATTTGAAAATGTTTTAGACATCTCATCCAGTCTTCTCAGGCACATCTCTGGGTCATCCACAATTCTTTTTGTTCGTAGCAGTTGGCCCAAAGGAAGATTTTTTAATGAGAGGCGGTGGATGGAAACTATCATACAATAATGTATTATTGCGATCTGTTTCCTTAGTGTATAGATCAGTTCTCAATCGTTTATCTACCACAGATACCATGGTATCTAGGAAGCTCACTTGTGTCTGGCTGGCTTCCATAGTGAATTTCAATGATGCATGTGCAAAATTCAACCTTGACACAAAGTTAGTCAATTCCTCTCCACTCCCTGTCCAAATGAAGAAGATATTGTCTATTTAATGATACCAGCCTTGTACCTAATCTCTAAAGCCCTGATCCCTGAAGACAATGTCTTCTTCAAATTTGCCAACGCATAAGTTTCCTTAAGTTGGTGCTGCATTTGAGCCCATAGCTGTCCCTTTCTTTTGGACATATGTGTCTTCGAATAGAAAGAAGTTCTCATAAAGAATGATCTCAAAGAGATCTCTAATTAGTCTCCTTTCACTCGGTGAATATAAATTATCCTTATCCAAAAAATAGAAAATACTCTCAATCCCTAAATCATGGGGAATAGAGGTGTAAAGACTGGCTATATCCATAGTTACCAACAGACTATTAGGAGGAACCACCTTGGGTGCAATCTTACATAAGAAATCTGTTGGTTCTTTTAAGTATGACTCCAAATAACCCAGTAGGGGTCTAATCAATTGATCCAGAAATATTGCAATCGGTTGGAAAATGGAGTCCGTACCTGCCACGATAGGACGACCCGGAGGGTCCTGCAGTCTCTTATGTATTTTGGGTAATACATAGAAGACTGGTATAATCGAGTTTGCTGTTATCAAGAATTGTGCTTGTTTGTTAGTGATAATGTCGGAAGCTAATGCTTCCTCGACTACCATCAAGATCTTGCCTTTGATTCTTTTGGTGGGATCCCCTGCTAATTTATTTAATTTGTTTGGTCCTAAAGTTGTCTTAGAACTTCTTCCTTATACTTTGTTTTACTCATAATAACAAGGGCTCCACCCTTGTCGGCTGGCTTCAGAATCAGATCAGTGTGTTCCTGGATTTCCCCAAGTAGTTCTCTCTCCTTCTTAGTCATATTGGATTTTGCCTTTGTATGAAAGCTCCTCCTCATCTTTTCAAATTCTTTTTTAACCATAGTAATGTATGCTTCAACAGAAGCATTAGTATGAGGAGGATTAAAGGTGCTTTTAGGCTTAATATTCTTAGTGTGAAATTGAAAGGGACCAGTTGACTCAGATTGAGTGGATTGTTCTTTATTAACAAAAAAACTTTTTAACCTTAGATTTCTGAAAAAATCTGTGTAGATCACATTCAATTGCAAAGAAATCAGGGAGAGTGGTAGGGACAAAGGACAACCCCTTCTGTAACACTCTCAAACTATCATCTGCAATATTAAGATCAGAAATTTTCACCACTAAACTATCCATGGTTACCTCCTGTTCTGTCTGGTAGAGATCTGGTATGTGGTGTCTCTTGTGTTGCCTGTGTTTCCTCCCCCCTCTCCTCCGCCTCTACTTCTGTTCCTTGTTCCACATCCTCTTAAAGGAAAAGGGACAGATGAATCACTAAAATCGCTATCAGAGGAGGATTCGCCTGTAAAATTGCTTGGTTGTGTACCCCTTCTAAATCTCCTGAAGGGTATAAAGTCAGGATTGCACCATCTATATACTTTATTATTTT
This sequence comes from Bombina bombina, assembly GCF_027579735.1. NCBI lineage: Eukaryota > Metazoa > Chordata > Amphibia > Anura > Bombinatoridae > Bombina > Bombina bombina. The sequence continues at coordinate 276,557 of NW_026510965.1, forward strand.
GGTAGTCACTGAGATCCCTCTGAAATGTTTTGTATTTTTTTACTTTCCAGACTTTTTTTGAAATTATTCAAGTCCCCATCTAGTTTATTCTTAAAACTAGAAAACTCTGTCTCAGACTTCAATTCCTTAATGGACAATTGTACCTTATCAATTTCCTGTTGCATTCTGGGTAATTCCTTCTGTATGTATTCAATTGTAAGAATTATGATATCATATGAGCATTTATTTAAAATGCCTTCAAATTTGTCACAATATTCTATATTGTCCCTGAACAGTGTGGGGTGTAAATGACTTCTAAGGCCCCTAGGAATACGTTTTTGTCTGAAATATTCTGCCAAAGTGACAGAATGAAAATCATAAACAATTTTCTGTTTGATCATTTGTTCTAAACTGGGGGGGGGGGGTCCTTATTAACAGGTTCTGTATTTAAGAAATCTCTGTTGCCTACACATAAGCTTGCTATTCATGAGGCATCCAGATCTGAATAAGCAAACATCTTAGAGCCCTCCATTAAAGTAATTAGAGGAATAAATAGAACAATACAAAATAAATAAGTGTGCTAGTCACGGACCTATAATAATATGTAATAACCAAAGAGTGACCGCACCACCTAATAGGACGCCCTGGGAGTGTATTTCTGTTATTGTTTTCTTCATTGTTTCTTTCATTTGCATCTTTGATTTGTACTTTTATTTTAGGATTATATGGTGCGGATGTGTTTTTTGGTGGATGGGGTTTGTGTGGATCTGTATGAGTGTGTCTTTGGTCCTCTCCAATGGTTTTCTAAGTTATGTCAGATGGATTATGACATGGCATGAAACTATTAAAATATTTTGCTGAAACAATTGCTAAGACTCATTGGCTGGGATTATTTAATATTATATTATTATTGAGTCAGGGACCAGACTCTATCCCGTGCATGAGCATTTGATACCTATTAGGTGGTGCGGTCACTCTTTGGTTATTACATATTATTATAGGTCCGTGACTAGCACACTTATTTATTTTGTATTGTTCTATTTATTCCTCTAATTACTTTAATTGAGGGCTCTAACCTCTAAGACGTTTGCTTATTCAGATCTGGATGCCTCACGAATAGCAACCTTATGTGTAGGCAACAGAGATTTCTTAAATACAGAACCTGTTAATAAGGACCCACCCAGTTTAGAACAAATGATCAAACAGAAAATTGTTTATGATCTTCATTCTTTGGCAGAATATTTCAGACAAAAACGTATTCCTAGGGGCCTTAGAAGTCACTTAAACCCCACACTGTTAAGGGACAATATAGAATATTGTGACAAATTTGAAGGCATTTTAAATAAATGCTCGTATGATATCATAATTCTTACAATTGAATACATACAAAAGGAATTACCCAGAATGCAACAGGAAATTGATAAGGTACAGTTGTCCATTAAGGAATTGAAGTCTGAGACAGAGTTTTCTAGTTTTAAGAATAAACTAGATGGGGACTTGAATAATTTCAAAAAAAGTTTGGAAAGTAAAAAATACAAAAAAATTCAGAGGGATCTCAGTGACTACCAAAATAATGAAGTATATAGATGGCGCAATCCTGACTTTATACCCTTCAGGAGATTTAGAAGGGGTACACAACCAAGCAATTTTACAGGCGAATCCTCCTCTGATAGCGATTTTAGTGATTTATCTGTCCCTTTTCCTTTAAGAGGACGTGGCACAAGGAACAGAAGAAGAGGCAGAGGAGAGGGGGGAGGAAATACAGGCAACACAAGAGACACCACATACCAGATCTCTACCAGACAGAACAGGAGGTAACCACGGATAGTTTAGTGGTGAATATTTCTGATCTTAATATTGCAGATGATAGTTTGAGAGTGTTACAGAAGGGGTTGTCCTTTGTCCCTACCACTCTCCCTGATTTCTTTGCGATTGAATGTGATCTACACAGATTTTTCAGAAATCTAAGGTTAAAAAGTTTTTTGTGGTCCGACAAAGAAACCAATTGAAATGATTAAGAAAGGATCCTTTCCCTGCTTGAATTGTGCCTTGTGCCATTCAATGCAACAAGGGGATTGTATCACTCACCCTCTTTCAGGCAAGAGAATACCCATCAAATGGAGGTACTCCTGTATCTCGAAATATGTGATATATGTGATCAAGTGTCCGTGTGGCCTGGCCTATGTAGGTGAGACCACTCAAACGGCCAGAGACAGGATACGTCAACATAAAGCAGCTACAGGCAAAGACGATGAAGATGCCCCGGTAGCGCATCATTTCACAAGATTTTCGCATAATAAAAGCCAATTGAGATTCCAAATTGTTGATGGGTACCCCCTCTATGTTGAGGTGGGGACAGACAGAAATGATTATTTAAAAAAGAAGCCCAGTGGATCAGGAAACTTGATACCATGACACCCAAAGGCCTCAATAGGGATTTCCCCAAGTAGTTCTCTCTCCTTCTTAGTCATATTGGATTTTGCCTTTGTATGAAAGCTCCTCCTCATCTTTTTTACCAACAGACTATTAGGAGGAACCACCTTGGGTGCAATCTTACATAAGAAATCTGTTGGTTCTTTTAAGTATGACTCCAAATAACCCAGTAGGGGTCTAATCAATTGATCCAGAAATATTGCAATCGGTTGGAAAATGGAGTCCATACCTGCCACGATAGGACGACCCGGAGGGTCCTGCAGTCTCTTATGTATTTTGGGTAATACATAGAAGACTGGTATAATCGAGTTTGCTGTTATCAAGAATTGTGCTTGTTTGTTAGTGATAATGTCGGAAGCTAATGCTTCCTCGACTACCATCAAGATCTTGCCTTTGATTCTTTTGGTGGGATCCCCTGCTAATTTATTTAATTTGTTTGGTCCTAAAGTTGTCTTAGAACTTCTTCCTTATACTTTGTTTTACTCATAATAACAAGGGCTCCACCCTTGTCGGCTGGCTTCAGAATCAGATCAGTGTGTTCCTGGATTTCCCCAAATAGTTCTCTCTCCTTCTTAGTCATATTGGATTTTGCCTTTGTATGAAAGCTCCTCCTCATCTTTTCAAATTCTTTTTTAACCATAGTAATGTATGCTTCAACAGAAGCATTAGTATGAGGAGGATTAAAGGTGCTTTTAGGCTTAATATTCTTAGGCCTAGATTTAGAGTTGGGCGGTAGCCGTCAAAACCAGCGTTAGAGGCTCCTAACGCTGGTTTTTACCACCCTCTGGTATTTGAAGTCAGTCATTAAAGGGTCTAATGCTCACTTTTCAGCCGCAACTTTTCCATATCGCAGATCCCTTTACATCAATGGCGTATCCTATCTTTTCAATGGGATCTTTCTAACTCCGGTATTTAGAGTCGTGGCTGAAGTGAGCATTAGAAATCTAACGACAAAACTCCAGCCGCAGAAAAAAGTCAGTAGTTAAGAGCTTTCTGGGCTAACTCCGGTTTATAAAGCTCTTAACTACTGTGCTCTAAAGTACACTAACACCCATAAACTACCTATGTACCCCTAAACCGAGGTCCCCCCACATCGCCGCCACTCGATTAAATTTTTTTAACCCCTAATCTGCCGACCGCCACCTACGTTATCCTTATGTACCCCTAATCTGCTGCCCCTAACACCGCCGACCCCTATATTATATTTATTAACCCCTAACCTGCCCCCCACAACGTCGCCGCCAGCTACCTACAATAATTAACCCCTAATCTGCCGACCGCCACCTACGTTATCCTTATGTACCCCTAATCTGCTGCACCTAACACCGCCGACCCCTATATTATATTTATTAACCACTAACCTGCCCCCCACAACGTCGCAGCCAGCTACCTACAAGAATTAACCCCTAATCTGCTGAGCGGACCGCACCGCTATTATAATAAAGTTATTAACCCCTAATCCGCCTCACTCCCGCCTCAATAACCCTATAATAAATAGTATTAACCCCTAATCTGCCCTCCCTAACATCGCCGACACCAAACTTCAAACATTAACCCCTAATCTGCCGACTGGAGCTCACCGCTATTCTAATAAATGTATTAACCCCTAAAGCTAAGTCTAACCCTAACACTAACACCCCCCTAAGTTAAATATAATTTAAATCTAATGAAATAAATTAACTCTTATTAAATAAATTATTCCTATTTAAAGATAAATACTTACCTGTAAAATAAATCCTAATATAGCTACAATATAAATTATAATTATATTATAGCTATTTAAGGATTTATATTTATTTTATAGGTAACTTTGTATTTATTTTAAACAGGTACAATAGCTATTAAATAGTTAAGAACTATTTAATAGCTAAAATAGTTAAAATAATTACAAAATTACCTGTAAAATAAATCCTAACCTAAGTTACAATTAAACCTAACACTACACTATCAATAAATTAATTAAATAAAATACCTACAATTACCTACAATTAAACCTAACACTACACTATCAATACATTAATTAAATACAATATCTACAAATAAATACAATGAAATAAACTAACTAAAGTACAAAAAATAAAAAAGAACTAAGTTACTAAAAATAATTTTTTTTTACAAACATAAGAAAAATATTACAACAATTTTAAACTAATTACACCTACTCTAAGCCCCCTAATAAAATTACAAAGACCCCCAAAATAAAAAAATGCCCTACCCTATTCTAAATTACAAAAGTTCAAAGCTCTTTTACCTTACCAGCCCTGAACAGGGCCCTTTGCGGGGCATGCCCCAAAGAATTCAGCTCTTTTGCCTGTAAAAAAAACACATAAAATACCCCCCCCCCAACAATACAACCCACCACCCACATACCCCTAATCTAACCCAAACCCCCCTTAAATAAACCTAACACTAAGCCCCTGAAGATCTTCCTACCTTATCTTCACCATACCAGGTTCACCGATCAATCCAGAAGAGCTCCTCCAATGTCTTGATCCAAGCCCAAGCGGGGGGGCTGAAGATGTCCATGATCTGGCTGAAGTCTTCATCCAAGCGGGAGCTGAAGAGGTCCATGATCCGGCTGAAGTCTTCATCCAAACGGGAGCTGAAGAGGTCCATGATCCGGCTGAAGTCTTCTATCAACGGCATCTTCAATCTTCTTTCTTCCGGATCCATGTTCATCCCGCCGACGCGGAACATCCATCTTCACCGACGACTTCCCGACAAATGACGGTTCCTTTAAGGGACGTCATCCAAGATGGCATCCCTTGAATTCCGATTGGCTGATAGGATTCTATCAGCCAATCGGAATTAAGGTAGGAAAATTCTGATTGGCTGATGGAATCAGCCAATCAGAATCAAGTTCAATCCAATTGGCTGATCCGATCAGCCAATAAGATTGAGCTTGCATTCTATTGGCTGATCGGAACAGCCAATAGAATGCGAGCTCAATCTGATTGGCTGATTGAATCAGCCAATCGGATTGAACTTGATTCTGATTGGATGATTCCATCAGCCAATCAGAATTTTCCTACCTTAATTCCGATTGGCTAATCCTATCAGCCAATTGGAATTCGAGGGACGCCATCTTGGATGACGTCCCTTAAAGGAACCGTCATTCGTCGGGAAGTCGTCGGTGAAGATGGATGTTCCGCGTCGGCGGAATGAACATGGATCCGGAAGAAAGAAGATTGAAGATGCCGTTGATAGAAGACTTCAGCCGGATCATGGACCTCTTCAGCTCCCGTTTGGATGAAGACTTCAGCCGGATCATGGACCTCTTCAGCTCCCGCTTGGATGAAGACTTCAGCCGGATCATGGACATCTTCAGCCCCCTGCTTGGGCTTGGATCAAGACATCGGAGGAGCTCTTCTGGATCGATCGGTGAACATGGTATGGTGAAGATAGGTAGGAAGATCTTCAGGGGCTTAGTGTTAGGTTTATTTAAGGGGGGTTTGGGTTAGATTAGGGGTATGTGGGTGGTGGGTTGTAATGTTGAGGGGGGGGGTATTGTATGTGTTTTTTTTACAGGCAAAAGAGCTGAATTCTTTGGGGCATGCCCTGCAAAGGGCCCCTGTTCAGGGCTGGGTAAGGTAAAAGAGCTTTGAACTTTTGTAATTTAGAATAGGGTAGGGCATTTTTTTTATTTTGGGGGTCTTTGTTATTTTATTAGGGGGCTTAGAGTAGGTGTAATTAGTTTAAAAATTGTTGTAATATTTTTCTGATGTTTGTAAATATTTTTTTATTTTTTGTAACTTAGTTCTTTTTTATTTTTTGTACTTTAGTTAGTTTATTTCATTGTATTTATTTGTAGATATTGTATTTAATTAATGCATTGATAGTGTAGTGTTAGGTTTAATTGTAGGTAATTGTAGGTATTTATTTAATTAATTTATTGATAGTGTAGTGTTAGGTTTAATTGTAACTTGGGTTAGGATTTATTTTACAGGTAATTTTGTAATTATTTTAACTATTTTAGCTATTAAATAGTTCTTAACTATTTAATAGCTATTGTACCTGGTTAAAATAAATACAAAGTTACCTGTAAAATAAATATAAATCCTAAAATAGCTATAATATAATTATAATTTATATTGTAGCTATATTAGGATTTATTTTACAGGTAAGTATTTAGCTTTAAATAGGAATAATTTATTTAATAAGAGTTAATTAATTTCATTAGATTTAAATTATATTTAACTTAGGGGGGTGTTAGTGTTAGGGTTAGACTTAGCTTTAGGGGTTAATACATTTATTAAAATAGCGGTGAGCTCCAGTCGGCAGATTAGGGGTTAATGTTTGAAGTTAGGTGTCGGCGATGTTAGGGAGGGCAGATTAGGGGTTAATACTATTTGTTATAGGGTTAGTGAGGCGGATTAGGGGTTAATAACTTTATTATAATAGCGGTGCGGTCCGCTCGGCAGATTAGGGGTTAATAAGTGTAGGCAGGTGGAGGCGACGTTGTGGGGGGCAGGTTAGGGGTTAATAAATATAATATAGGGGTCTGCGGTGTTAGGGGCAGCAGATTAGGGGTACATTGGGATAATGTAAGTAGCGGTGGTTTACGGAGCGGCAGATTAGGGGTTAATAATAATATGCAGGGGTCAGCGATAGCGGGGGTGGCAGAATAGGGGTTAATAAGTGTAAGGTTAGGGGTGTTTAGACTCGGGGTACATATTAGGGTGTTAGGTGCAGACGTAGGAAGTGTTTCCCCATAGCAAACAATGGGGCTGCGTTAGGAGCTGAACGCGGCTTTTTTGCAGGTGTTAGGTTTTTTTTCAGCTCAAACAGCCCCATTGTTTTCTATGGGGGAATCGTGCACGAGCGCGTTTTTTGAAGCTGGCCGCGTCCGTAAGCACCGCTGGTATCGAGAGTTGAAGTTGCGTTTAAATATGCTCTACGCTCCTTTTTTGGAGCCTAACGCAGCCATTCTGTGAACTCTCAATACCAGCGGTATTTAAAAGGTGCGGCCAGAAAAAAGCATACATAGCTAACGCACCCCTTTGGCCGCAGAACTCTAAATCTAGGCGTTAGTGTGAAATTGTGATCAAATTGTTGATGGGGTACCCCCTCTATGTAGAGGTGGGGAAAGACAGAAATTATTATTTAAAAAAAGAAGCCCAGTGGATCAGGGAAACTTGATACCATGACACCCAAAGGCCTCAATAGGGATATCTCTTGGGTAACTTTATTTGAATCCGTTCATGTTTCAGCATGTGTTAGGTACCAAATGACAATTTAATCCTATCTAGTGAGCTCTTGTGCAGATATTTCCTGTCCACAACATGTCAACATGAATATACTCCCTGGATCTCAGACAAGGTCATCATATCATGTCGAGATTGTGAGTAACGGTAGTAGTTTGGGTATCTCACTTTTTGACAATAGAATACATTTTATCTAGGTAATATGTGGAATATTGGTGATAACGAAACATTTTGATATATGTAGTCTACAGGATGTGAAATGCTTTGGACTCACTGAGGTCCTCCCTGAAAAATTTTGCGCTAAATATAGTCTATATAGTGTTGGGATTATTTATAATTTTCACTTTAACCACTTACTTCATATGATGCAACTGGGTCACTCTAGGTTGTGACAATATGCAGGGTGCCCTTCCAATACTCCCCAGTAGATTTAATGTAACTCTGTCATTGATTCCAATAGCAATGTTAGACGTCTTACCTCCCAAGACATTAGGTATCTATATATCCGATGGTTGTATCTGTGTAGACCCCTTGTAAGTATGGCACCATTACTTTAGCGAATAAATTAAAAAGGTTTTTCTTTGTTTCTCTATATAATTTAGGTAAGCTTACTTAAATTAATAGGGATTATTACCCTTATGTCACAGATCTATTGCTCCGGACGGTGAGGGGTAAGTCTGTGCCTTCACATAACATTCGGTGTCTCCTTAATAGTTCAGATTGTTCCGAAAATAAGCACTTTTTTCTTGAAATATACCATGGATCTGACTTACACATACCCATGTGTTAAAGGGATAGTGGAGTACAACCTTGTGATTATATATGTTAGCCCTGTTTTCTTTCTTTGATATATATGGGTAGTGCGCTAATTTGTGAGGGATATTACACATCCGTAGTTCCATATATTTTTGAATGATAGTGACGTGCATGGAGAGCTTGTGACGTGAAGGGGGAGTGAATGCATGGTCCAATAAGCTTTTGGTAAAATTTGTTCAAATAATACCTCCTCACAAGCACCTGTACATTTCCTTGACAAAGGGGCGGAGTCCCTGAGACGCGCGTCGGAATCAGCCTGGACGCTTGCACCTGACCTTACCTTGTGATGTCTCAGCCATCCTGTATGCTAACAGCTAACGGCTTTCTAAGACGGAGGTAAGCGAGATGGGAGTATCCTGATTGCGATCCATTGCCACACTGAACAAACAAGCTGCTGACAAGTCTCATGGTAGTACTGCAGATACCAGAACTGATTGGTACAGGTAATATCATCTATCGCTATTTCCTTGGTTTGAGGTGAGGAGTTTACCAGCTATATACAAGGTACCTTAACTGACATCTACAGTGAACCCCCTGGTTTGGGTTACACACTGAGCATTTGTGATTTTACATGCTATGTTAGCGTACTTTCCGTGAGTGAAAATTATTAAAAGTGTGTAGGTTGGAATCTGCAGCCGGAGTTTACCTCGCTTATAAATAGCTGTTTGCATATTAGAAATGGGGCCGCTTATATGACAACTTGAACATTCCTGTGTGATAGAATATAACATGGACTTCTAACACCATTAGTAATTTCGAGTATTTACAAGTATCCTGAGTCTATTACAGGACATCACATGCTACAAATGACCGGACTGTATACTAGCATACTATAAAATATCCGGATACAAGTGAAATAACTGTGTGGTAATAACTTTCTCAACACATTGGATATAATTTATTCTTCTTGTGAAGGGAATCATTTTGGACTAGATTAGAGTTGGGCAGCTAGGCCATCAAAACCAGCGTTAGAGGCTCCTAACGCTGGTGTTTTGGGCTACCGCCGGTATTTTAGAGTCAGTCATTAAAGGGTCTAACGCTCACTTTCCA